>NC_143029.1:78525000-78825000 GCF_057628025.1 Oncorhynchus mykiss
ACACAAGGCAAAAGCAACACTGGAGTTGCTTACCAAGAAGACAGTTTTGACATAAATCTTCTTGAAAATCTATGGCAAGACTTACAAGTTGCTGTCTAGCCATGATCACCAACATCTTGACAGAGCTTGAAGAACTTTGAAAAGAATAATGTGCAAATGTTGCACAATCCAGGTGGGCAAAGCTCTTATAGAAATACCCTAGAAGACTCCCAGCTGTAATTTATGCCAAAGGTGTTTCTAACATGTATTATAAACCGGGTAGTTTGGATACTGGATGCTGATTGGCTAAAACAGCTGTGTGTATGTGAGACCGTATACCATGACCATGACGTTTCGCGTTTTCACCTTGATATCATTTCTCCTTTTCACATCAATAAAGTCACTACATCAACAATAGTTCGACATGCCCATGTAGAAAAGAGGAGTTTAGATGAATTTGAGTGAAACTGAAATGAAAAGAACATCGTGAAACAAACAAATTGGGGACTTACCTGCTCCACTGACTGGTGTGCAGAAGAAGGGGAACATTGTGAGTTTGGGAATACAACAAAAACGGAGCCATTCTATGGGACTTTTATGGTGCAGTGAGAGACATGAATGGTGAATAATATGCTGGAGCTGGTTTGAACCGACATATCAACGACCCCCCTCTCAGTCTGGCAGGGAGTATACAGAAGGACACCGAATTCACAACGAGCAGCAATGCGTCTGTTGGCGTAATTAGAAAGTTTAGGGGCGTGACAAAGATGCCCGCCAGTGAATGGATATGTGGTATGTAACTGATAGCTAGCTAGTTAAATCATTCTAATGTACTCTGACAATATAACCAGTCGTTTAGTAGGCTAACTATTGGATAACTTTATTTTGGCTTATATGTTTCAGGTACACAAAAGAGCCGATGGGAGTGAGCTCCCTCTCAACAATGCTGCCAAAGTCCTGCAAAATAGCTGTCTAGTTGCAGATTTACACAAACCACTGCCTCCGAACCACCATGATCCAACTTTATTCCCAATTTGTAACAATAAAATTTGAAGAAATCCAAGGGGTCTGAATACTTTTGCAAGGCACTGTATTGGACAGTTGATTGATATGTGTGTGTGTTCTTTGCTCTTAGTTTGAAGGATATTTCCATATTTACACCCATTACTCTCCGCTTTTTTAAACTTTCCCGCTCTTTGAAGCTCTATAGCTATTTTATTTTATTTTCTTTCAAAGCGGAAGCTTTTGTCGTCTGATCACTCCCTCTCTCTCCTCTTCTCTTTTCTCTCTCCCATTTTCCTCTTGGCAGCTTTCCTAAAGACAGTCTTTCAGAGTACTTCTCTCTCCTGTAGTGTGCGTGATTTTCCCAGTGTGTCGATCACACAGACAAGAGAACCTGAGTCAGCCATTAAAGCTACCATTCAAAACCCTGTAGTAGATAGTCCTGCAGCTACTGTGCCCCGCTCGCCACTCTCTCTCGCTCTCTCTCTCTCTCTCTCTCTCTCTCTCTATATATATACAGTCTCTCTCTCTCTCTCTCTCTCTCTCTCTCTCTCTCTCTCTCTCTCTCTCTCTCTCTCTCTCTCTCTCTCTCTCTCTCTCTCTGTCTCTCTCTCTCTCTCTCTCTCTCTCTCTCTCTCTCCTCTCTCTCTCTCTCTCTCTCTCTCTCTCTCTCTCTCTCTCTCTATCTCTCTCTCTCTCTCTCTCTCTCTCTCTCTCTCTCTCTCTCTCTCTCTCTCTCTCTCTCTCTCTCTCTCTCTCTATCTCTTCTCTCTCTCTTCTCTCTCTCTCTCTCTCCTCTCTCTCTCTCTCTCTCTCTCTCTCTCTCTCTCTCTCTCTCTCTCTCTCTCTCTCTCTCTCTCTCTCTCTCTCTCTCTCTCTCTCTCTCTCTCTCTCTCTCTCTCTCTCTCTCTCTCTCTCTCTCTCTCTCTCTCTCTCTCTCTCTCTCTCTCTCTCTCTCTCTCTCTCTCTCTCTCTCTCTCTCTCTCTCTCTCTCTCTCTCTCTCTCTCTCTCTCTCTCTCTCTCTCTCTCTCTCTCTCTCTCTCTCTCTCTCTCTCTCTCTCTCTCTCTCTCTCTCTCTCTTCTCTCTCTCTCTCTCTCTCTCTCTCTCTCTGTCTCTCTCTCTCTCTCTCTCCCTTGCTGCCTGCCTTTATTGTACAATTGTTTTCTCTCACCATTGGTGTCCTTCATTCTCTTTGTTATCTCTCTCCCTACCTCTCCCTCCTTCATCTGAATGCTTGTGAGTTAGTATGCAGTGTCGGACCCCCGCCGTGTCACTTCCAGCCTGTCAGCAAAGCCTCTATTCGCTTCCAGCCACTCACACTACACAGAGATCTGAAGATAGGGCCCAAGAAGACAGGGATAGACAGAGAGAGAGATAGACACCACAGCAGCAAGATGTGTGAACTTTTGCCTCAAGGGAAACCAGTGGACACAAACACCATTGTAAATACAACCTATATTTATCTGTTTATTTATTTTCCCTTTCATACTTCAACTATTTCCACATTGTTACAACACTGTACATAAGCAATAATAACATTTTAATTGTTTATATTCCTTTAAAAAATTGTGAGTGTAATGTTTACTGTTAATTTTTTATTGTTTATTTCCCTTGTTTATGTCCTGTCTATTTCAATTGGCAAAGTAAACATATGTTTCCCATGTCAATAAAGCCATTTTAATTGAATTGAATTGAATTGATAGAGAGAGAATGAGAGAGCGAGAGAGACCGAGAGAGTGAGAGAGAGCGAGAGAATGAGAGAGAGGGAGGAAGAGAGAGAGAGAGACGGTAGAGGGGGTTGGGATAAGAGAGGAGACAACAAGCGAGAGAGAGTTAGGGAAAGAGGAGAAGACAAAGAAAATGTAGCATGGGCTATGTAGCGACAGAGGGAGAGAACAAAAAATAAATATAGAGGCGGCAGAGAGAAAGAAGTACAGAGAGAGAGAGAAATGGGGGGGTGGAGAAGATAATATATGGATGGAGTTCTATGAAGGTGGAACGTAGCTAGCCGAATGAAAAATGGGTCTCGAGTGACAGAGTATTATATTAAAAAGTTAATTGATATGCAAATGAAGAGCGTGTGTCTTTTGGAGGACAGGAATATCCTGTTGTCCTCAGTGGACTGGAACAGAGGAGGGAGAAGTTTATGTGTGTGTGCGTGTTTGAGAGAGAGAGACTTACTTACTTACTGACTTTATAGTCCCCATGGGGACACTTTGTTGCAGTGTCATGTACACGTTTCAAGTGGCGTTTAAATACAAAACAAAATTGACAATACAACTTTGAGTGACAAAGAGACAGAGAGAGGCCTGTGCGTGAGAGAAACTGAGGTGTGCGAGAGATTGCTCTCGAGACTATTCAGGTATTTTGAGTTTTTTATAAAACCTTCTCTATACTAGCTTATTGTGAACTTCCCTTTATGTTTTGTTGCTATGTAACTTGGGGGCCATAAAGTCACTCTGGGACCAAAGCAATGCTGTGCGTGCATGCGTGTGATTTTAGAGGTGTCTTTCAGCGGTAATGAATCATGACACTTAGATCTGTAGAGGCAAAATGAGGCACACAATTAACATGGAAATGTGCACCCCTCTTAGAGACCCCCATTTACACACACACACACACACACACACACACACATGCGCACACCTGAAGTGAATGGGGAAGTGTTTCATCAGTGGGTGGTTTTGTCCCTTGCGGCAGTTGCACTGGAGTGTTTGTGTATTCCTGATGTCTTGATTTCATTTTTTTGATTATTTGTGTACTGACATTTTACTGCACTGTTAGGAGCTAGTAACACAAGCATTTTGCTGCACCCTCTATTACATCTGCTAAACTGTATACTGTGATCTTTGATTTGATTTTATGTGGTTCATCATATCTAAGCCAATATGACACCAATGTCGATGAAAGTTCGCAAATCACCTTGATTGGAGGTACGCAACACACTCCGTGCCTCACATCATGAGGTGTCCGGCTGTTACTGATAACCACATACCAGATTTGTAACAGAATCTTTAGCATTAGGAAAACATCTCATTTCTTGCCTGGACCTTGCTCGACATCCATAAAGTGACCATTAGAATTGCCACCTTTCCAGCTGAATATGTTTGTAGGGGCAACAGTGTCTCTCTCACACACACACACATACAATCGGAATCAAATCAAAGTTTATTGCAGTTTGTAGGGGAACCAACAATGTGCTACCTTTTTGTAGCATTTCTGACAATACTAATATATTTTTCAGCCAAAGCTCAGAGTTCTAACACCGAGTCGAGCAACTTGGTTGCTCAGCAGCATTACAGCTGCACCAGGCTGCCAGTCATAAGAAGTGGATGAGAACAAACCTAGGCTACTGTAGAAACTAGCTATATTGTGGTATTCAATCTGAGGTTAATCATTAAATGCAAGCAGATACTGTATTTTGATTAGCTAGGTAGCTAGCTAGCTAATGTTAACTAACGTTAGCTTGCTTGTCCAAAGTCCAGCAACTAGCTTCTGTAGCTAGCTAATACCAGTTAGCTAGCTAACGAAAATGCAAAAGAAAGGTAGCTAGCTATATTTGGTTATAGAATGTTTTTACACAAATTACTTCAGCCATTAGCTAGCTAGCTAGTGCCGGACAACAGCAGCTGACCTCGACCCAGAAGCTAGCTAATGTTAGCTCACATCCGAATGCAGTCCTACATTTTTCAACAAATCATAGCTAGCTAGCTGCATCAATTCAAAACTAGCCTTAGCCAAGTTGCCAACAACCGGCTGTCTGGTTTTCAGGGATACAGCTATTTTCAACCTAGCTTCCTCTTCAGCTGAAAACCGGATGTGGGAACTCTGCTCAAGGGTTTCTTTTATGCTTGCTATTTTAGGTTAGTGCAAAACTAACACCAAACTTTGGGCAAATTGTCACGCTGTTATCTTACAATGTATGCAATGGGATTTTGCAAAACTAGCTAGTTACTCCATAGTCCAAGCTACGGTAAGAGCTAGCCACATTTCAGCGTCAGACAGGACACAACTCAAACTGTAGCTGAGAAATCAAATTGCTAGCAAATATTACATATAAACAGTTCCTTGGTAGTCCACTGACTGCCTGGTGCAAATGCATGCTTGCTAGCATCAGGAGAGAAAAAAATTCTAACATCCATAATACATTACTTACCTGTCTTCTTGACATTTTAATCAAAATGTTTGCTGATCAACAGTGCCAAACCAACAACTTTTCCATTTAACCATCTTGATTGTATCTACAGCTACGATCTGGATGCTGGACTAGTCTTTGTGTTGGATATTTGTCACCAACTCTGCCGTGCACGGCCATTCCGGTGGCGCAGCTCTAGGGGTGGGGGAGGGAGCTAATGCCCCCCTTAACCCGGATTGTATAAATGTATAGGAAGCATAGCTCAAAAGTCAATGTTTTAAAACCGTTTTCTTTCAATGGGATTTTAGTCATATTTTACAACGTAAGACTGTTGCAATCAATTGAGCTATTCGCCTTCTGAAAATTTCAGAGAATTACTTTTCACTATCCATTGTAAGTTCTATGCATACTTTAATAGTACGTCCAAAATGTATTTGAGCTATTAGAGGGCAACAGCCAACAGTCCAGGGTTTAACCAGCAACCCTTGCAGTTATGCAAGCACACTACCTGTGCCATTAAGGCTCAGACCTTTTGGCAGAGACTGAATTAAAGTTTACAATAGCACTGCCAATGAAAGACCTTTGGTTGCAAAAACATTTCTCTAGCTTTGCCTGTGGAAATGTTGTTTAATGCACCTTTAACAGAAAATCCCCTTTCCAGTGTAAAAAACATCATGAAGGAAATTCAAATGAGCACCACCATGCCTACTCCACCCATGTTCTACCAAGGTTTTTCAGCACACAGCTTTGACCTACTAAAGAAGCTATGTTGGTCTATGTACTTCAAACAATGTGTATGCAGGTTGCTTAGGATAGTGTGTTTTTCTCCCTGCCTCTCCCTCTCTCACCCCAGTCCCAGACATAGACAGTATCCCCTAAAGGGCCCATTTTAGGCTGAGTTATTCCACCTGTTCAACTGTGTAAAAACACAGGGATTAGGCACTGAACTACTGTCATATTAACTGAGGCTAACAAGACCTCATTCCTCCTCATCACCTCTAATTCCTCTCCTCTTTTTCCCTCTCACTCATTTTACTCTCCCTTTACTCCTTTTCCCAGGTCCAGAATCAATTCAAGGAAGCGTACATACAGTATTATACAGAGCCATGAGTTCATGGAACTCCCTTCCATCTTATATAGAGCAAGTGAACAGCAAGCCTGGTTTAAAAATACAAATAAAGCAACACCTCACGGCATAACGCCTCTCCCCATGTGACCTACTTGTTGTGTGTATGTACTGACGTGACCTACTGGTTGTGTATATGTACTGACATGTGACCTACTTGTTGTGTATATGTACTGACATGTGACCTACTTGTTGTGTGTACGTTCTGACATGTGACCTACTGGTTGTGTATATGTACTGACATGGGACCTACTTGTTGTGTGTATGTACTGACATGTGACCTACTTGTTGTGTATATGTACTGACATGTGACCTACTTGTTGTGTATGTACTGGTTGTGTATGTAAAATACAAATAAAGCAACCCCTCACGGCATAACGCCTCTCCCCATGTGACCTACTTGTTGTGTATATGTACTGACATGTGACCTACTGGTTGTGTTTATGTACTGACATGTGACCTACTTGTGTATATGTACTGACATGTGACCTACTTGTTGTGTGTATGTACTGACATGTGACCTACTTGTTGTGTATATGTACTGACATGTGACCTACTGGTTGTGTATACTGTATGTACTGACATGTGACCTACTGGTTGTGTGTATGTACTGACATGTGACCTACTGGTTGTGTTTATGTACTGACATGTGACCTACTTGTGTATATGTACTGACATGTGACCTACTTGTTGTGTGTATGTACTGACATGTGACCTACTTGTTGTGTATATGTACTGACATGTGACCTACTGGTTGTGTATACTGTATGTACTGACATGTGACCTACTTGTTGTGTGTATGTACTGACATGTGACCTACTGGTTGTTTATATGTACTGACATGTGACCTACTTGTGTATATGTACTGACATGTGACCTACTGGTTATGTGTATGTACTGATGTGTGACCTACTGGTTGTGTGTATGTACTGACATGTGAACTACTTGTTGTGTATATGTACTGACATGTGACCTACTTGTTGTGTGTATGTACTGACATGTGACCTACTGGTTGTGTATATGTACTGACATGTGACCTACTGGTTGTGTGTATGTACTGACATGTGACCTACTTGTTATGTGTATGTACTGACATGTGACCTACTGGTTGTGTGTATGTACTGACATGTGACCTACTTGTTGTGTGTATATACTGACATGTGACCTACTGGTTGTGTTTATGTACTGACGTATGTGTAACTGTTAAATGTAAATTGTAATGTCTTTGATCTGTAATGTATTTTTCGTTGTGTCTCGGACCCCAGTAAGAATAGCTGTTGCCATTGGCGTCGGCTAATGGGGATCCTAATAAATCAAATCAAATCAAATTCCCTAGTAGCCTTATCCCTTTCCCCTGTTTCGCTGGTAGACAGGTTCTTTCTCTCCCCATCTATAGCTGGTGCTTGTCCTATCCCTCTCCCCATCTATAGCTGGTGCTTGTCCTATCCCTCTCCCCATCTATAACAGGTGCTTGTCCTATCCCTCTCCCCTTCTATAGCTGGTGCTTGTCCTATCCCTCTCCCCATCTATAACAGGTGCTTGTCCTATCCCTCTCCCCTTCTATAGCTGGTGCTTGTCCTATCCCTTTCCCCATCTATAGCAGGTGCTTGTCCTATCCCTCTCCCCATCTATAGCTGGTGCTTGTCCTATCCCTCTCCCCATCTATAGCAGGTGCATGTCCTATCTCTCCCTCCATCTATAGCAGGTGCTTGTCCTATCCCTCCCTCCATCTATAGCAGGTGCTTGTCCTATCCCTCCCTCCATCTCTAGCAGGTGCTTGTCCTATCCCTCTCCCCATCTATAGCAGGTGCTTGTCCTATCCCTTTCCCCATCTATAGCAGGTGCTTGTCCTTTCTCTCCCCCCATCTATAGCAGGTGCTTGTCCTATCCCTTTCCCCATCAATAGCATGTGATTGTCCTATCTCTCCCTCCATCTATAGCATGTTCTTGTCCTATCCCTCCCTACATCTATGGCAGGTGCTTTTCCTATCCCTCCATCTATAGCAGGTGCTTGTCCTATCTCTCCCTCCATCTTTAGCAGGTGCTTGTCCTATCTCTCTCCCCATCTATAGCAGGTGCTTGTCCTATCCCTCTCCCCATCTATAGCTGGTGCTTGTCCTATCCCTCTCCCCATCTATAGCAGGTGCTTGTCCTATCCCTTTCCCCATCTATAGCAGGTGCTTGTCCTATCCCTTTCCCCATCTATAGCAGGTGATTGTTCTATCCATCTCCCCATCTATAGCAGGTGATTGTCCTATCCCTCTCCCCATCTATAGCAGGTGCTTGTCCTATCTCTCTCCCCTTCTATAGCTGGTGCTTGTCCTATCCCTCTCCCCATCTATAACAGGTGCTTGTCCTATCCCTCTCCCCTTCTATAGCTGGTGCTTGTCCTATCCCTTTCCCCATCTATAGCAGGTGCTTGTCCTATCCCTCTCCCCATCTATAGCTGGTGCTTGTCCTATCCCTCTCCCCATCTATAGCAGGTGCATGTCCTATCTCTCCCTCCATCTATAGCAGGTGCTTGTCCTATCCCTCCCTCCATCTATAGCAGGTGCTTGTCCTATCCCTCCCTCCATCTCTAGCAGGTGCTTGTCCTATCCCTCTCCCCATCTATAGCAGGTGCTTGTCCTATCCCTTTCCCCATCTATAGCAGGTGCTTGTCCTTTCTCTCCCCCCATCTATAGCAGGTGCTTGTCCTATCCCTTTCCCCATCAATAGCATGTGATTGTCCTATCTCTCCCTCCATCTATAGCATGTTCTTGTCCTATCCCTCCCTACATCTATGGCAGGTGCTTTTCCTATCCCTCCATCTATAGCAGGTGCTTGTCCTATCTCTCCCTCCATCTTTAGCAGGTGCTTGTCCTATCTCTCTCCCCATCTATAGCAGGTGCTTGTCCTATCCCTCTCCCCATCTATAGCTGGTGCTTGTCCTATCCCTCTCCCCATCTATAGCAGGTGCTTGTCCTATCCCTTTCCCCATCTATAGCAGGTGCTTGTCCTATCCCTTTCCCCATCTATAGCAGGTGATTGTTCTATCCATCTCCCCATCTATAGCAGGTGATTGTCCTATCCCTCTCCCCATCTATAGCAGGTGCTTGTCCTATCTCTCTCCCCATCTATAGCAGGTGCTTGTTCTATCCCTCTTTCCATCTATAGCAGGTCCTTGTCCTATCCCTCTCCCCATCTATAGAAGGTGCTTGTCCTATCTATCTCCCCATCTATAGAAGGTGCTTGTCCTATCTCTCCCTCCATCTATAGCAGGTGCCTGTCCTATCCCTCTCCCCATCTATAGAAGGTGCTTGTCCTATCTCTCCCTCCATCTATAGCAGGTGCTTGTCCTCTCCCTCCCTCCATCTATAGCAGGCGCTTGTCCTATCACTCCCTCCATCTCTAGCAGGTGCTTGTCCTATCCCTCCCTCCATCTATAGCAGGTGCTTGTTCTATCCCTCTCCCCATCTATAGCTTGTGCTTGTCCTATCAAACTCCCCATCTATAGCAGGTGCTTGTCATATCCCTCTCCCCATCTATAGCAGGTGCTTGTCCTATCCTTCTCCCCATCTATAGCGGGTGCTTGTCCTATCCCTCTCCCCTTCTATAGCTGGTGCTTGTCCTATCCCTCTCCCCATCTATAACAGGTGCTTGTCCTATCCCTCTCCCCTTCTATAGCTGGTGCTTGTCCTATCCCTTTCCCCATCTATAGCAGGTGCTTGTCCTATCCCTCTCACCATCTATAGCTGGTGCTTGTCCTATCCCTCTCCCCATCTATAGCAGGTGCTTGTCCTATCTCTCCCTCCATCTATAGCAGGTGCTTGTCCTATCCCTCCCTCCATCTATAGCAGGCGCTTGTCCTATCCCTCCCTCCATCTCTAGCAGGTGCTTGTCCTATCCCTCTCCCCATCTATAGCAGGTTCTTGTCCTATCCCTTTCCCCATCTATAGCAGGTGCTTGTCCTTTCTCTCCCCCCATCTATAGCAGGTGCTTGTCCTATCCCTTTCCCCATCAATAGCATGTGATTGTCGTATCTCTCCTTCCATCTATAGCATGTTCTTGTCCTATCCCTCCCAACATCTATGGCAGGTGCTTTTCCTATCCCTCCATCTATAGCAGGTGCTTGTCCTATCTCTACCTCCATCTTTAGCAGGTGCTTGTCCTATCTCTCTCCCCATCTATAGCAGGTGCTTGTCCTATCCCTCTCCCCATCTATAGCTGGTGCTTGTCCTATCCCTCTCCCCATCTATAGCAGGTGCTTGTCCTATCCCTTTCCCCATCTATAGCAGGTGCTTGTACTATCCCTTTCCCCATCTATAGCAGGTGATTGTTCTATCCATCTCCCCATATATAGCTGGTGATTGTCCTATCCCTCTCCCCATCTATAGCAGGTGCTTGTCCTATCTCTCTCCCCATCTATAGCAGGTGCTTGTTCTATCCCTCTTTCCATCTATAGCAGGTGCTTGTCCTATCCCTCTCCCCATCTATAGAAGGTGCTTGACCTATCTCTCCCTCCATCTATAGCAGGTGCTTGTCCTATCCCTCCCTCCATCTATAGCAGGTGCTTGTTCTATCCCTCTCCCCATCTATAGCAGGTGCTTGTCCTATCCCTCTCCCCATCTATAGCAGGTGCTTGTCCTATCTCTCTCCCCATCTATAGCGGGTGCTTGTCCTATCCCTCTCCCCATCTATAGCTGGTGCTTGTCCTATCCCTCTCCCCATCTATAGCAGGTGCTTGTTCTATCCCTCTCCCCATTTTTTCCTGGTGCTTGTCCTATCCCTCTCCCCATCTATAGCAGGTGCTTGTTCTATCCCTCTCCCCATTTTTTCCTGGTGCTTGTCCTATCCCTCTCCCCATCTATAGCAGGTGCTTGTCCAATCCCTTTCCCCATCTATAGCAGGTGCTTGTCCTATCCCTCTCCCCATCTATAGCTGGTGCTTGTCCTATCCCTCTCCCCATCTATAGCAGGTGCTTGTTCTATCCCTCTCCCCATTTTTTCCTGGTGCTTGTCCTATCCCTCTCCCCATCTATAGCAGGTGCTTGTCCAATCACTTTCCCCATCTATAGCAGGTGCTTGTCCTATCCCTCTCTCCATCTATAGCTGGTGCTTGTCCTATCCCTCTCCCCATCTATAGCTGGTGCTTGTCCTATCCCTCTCCCCATCTATAGCAGGTGCTTGTCCAATCCCTTTCCCCATCTATAGCAGGTGCTTGTCCTATCCCTCTCTCCCCATCTATAGCAGGTGCTTGTTCTATCCCTGTTTCCATCTATAGCAGGTCCTTGTCCTATCCCTCTCCCCATCTATAGCAGGTGCTTGTCCTATCTCTCCCTCCATCTATAGCAGGTGCTTGTCCTCGCCCTCCCTCCATCTATAGCAGGCACTTGTCCTATCACTCCCTCCATCTCTAGCAGGTGCTTGTCCTATCTCTCTCCCCATCTATAGCAGGTGCTTGTCCTATCCCTCTCCCCATCTATAGCTGGTGCTTGTCCTATCCCTCTCCCCATCTATAGCAGGTGCTTGTCCTATCCCTTTCCCCATCTATAGCAGGTGCTTGTACTATCCCTTTCCCCATCTATAGCAGGTGATTGTTCTATCCATCTCCCCATATATAGCTGGTGATTGTCCTATCCCTCTCCCCATCTATAGCAGGTGCTTGTCCTATCTCTCTCCCCATCTATAGCAGGTGCTTGTTCTATCCCTCTTTCCATCTATAGCAGGTGCTTGTCCTATCCCTCTCCCCATCTATAGAAGGTGCTTGTCCTATCTCTCTCCCCATCTATAGCAGGTGCTTGTTCTATCCCTCTTTCCATCTATAGCAGGTGCTTGTCCTATCCCTCTCCCCATCTATAGAAGGTGCTTGACCTATCTCTCCCTCCATCTATAGCAGGTGCTTGTCCTATCCCTTCCTCCATCTATAGCAGGTGCTTGTTCTATCCCTCTCCCCATCTATAGCAGGTGCTTGTCCTATCCCTCTCCCCATCTATAGCAGGTGCTTGTCCTATCTCTCTCCCCATCTATAGCGGGTGCTTGTCCTATCCCTCTCCCCATCTATAGCTGGTGCTTGTCCTATCCCTCTCCCCATCTATAGCAGGTGCTTGTTCTATCCCTCTCCCCATTTTTTCCTGGTGCTTGTCCTATCCCTCTCCCCATCTATAGCAGGTGCTTGTTCTATCCCTCTCCCCATTTTTTCCTGGTGCTTGTCCTATCCCTCTCCCCATCTATAGCAGGTGCTTGTCCTATCCCTCTCCCCATCTATAGCAGGTGCTTGTTCTATCCCTCTCCCCATTTTTTCCTGGTGCTTGTCCTATCCCTCTCCCCATCTATAGCAGGTGCTTGTCCAATCACTTTCCCCATCTATAGCAGGTGCTTGTCCTATCCCTCTCTCCATCTATAGCTGGTGCTTGTCCTATCCCTCTCCCCATCTATAGCTGGTGCTTGTCCTATCCCTCTCCCCATCTATAGCAGGTGCTTGTCCAATCCCTTTCTGCATCTATAGCAGGTGCTTGTCCTATCCCTCTCTCCCCATCTATAGCAGGTGCTTGTTCTATCCCTGTTTCCATCTATAGCAGGTGCTTGTCCTATCCCTCTCCCCATCTATAGCAGGTGCTTGTCCTATCTCTCCCTCCATCTATAGCAGGTGCTTGTCCTCGCCCTCCCTCCATCTATAGCAGGCACTTGTCCTATCACTCCCTCCATCTCTAGCAGGTGCTTGTCCTATCTCTCTCCCCATCTATAGCAGGTGCTTGTCCTATCCCTCTCCCCATCTATAGCAGGTGCTTGTCCTATCCTTCTCCCCATCTATAGCTGGTGCTTGTCCTATCCCTCTCCCCATCTATAGCTGGTGCTTGTCCTATCCCTCTCCCCATCTATAGCAGGTGCTTGTTCTATCCCTCTCCCCATTTTTTCCTGGTGCTTGTCCTATCCCTCTCCCCATCTATAGCAGGTGCTTGTCCTATCCCTCTCCCCATCTATAGCATGTGCTTGTCCAATCCCTTTCCCCATCTATAGCAGGTGCTTGTCCTATCCCTCTCCCCATCTATAGCAGGTGCTTGTCCTATCCCTCTTTCCATCTATAGCAGGTCCTTGTCCTATCCCTCTCCCCATCTATAGCAGGTGCTTGTCCTATATCTCCCCCCCTCTATAGCAGGTGATTTTCCTTTCTCTCCCCCCATCTATAGCAGATTGTTTTTCTATCCCTCTCACCATCTATAGCTGGTGCTTGTCCTTTCCCTCTCCCCATCTATAGCAGGTGCTTGTCCTATCCCTCTCCCCATCTATAGCAGGTGCTTGTCCTTTCTCTCCCCCATCTATAGCAGATGCTTGTTCTATCCCTCTCCCCATCTATAGCAGGTGCTTGTTCTATCCCTCTTTCCATCTATAGCAGGTCCTTGTCCTATCCCTCTCCCCATCTATAGAAGGTGCTTGTCCTATCTATCTCCCCATCTATAGAAGGTGCTTGTCCTATCTCTCCCTCCATCTATAGCAGGTGCCTGTCCTATCCCTCTCCCCATCTATAGAAGGTGCTTGTCCTATCTCTCCCTCCATCTATAGCAGGTGCTTGTCCTCTCCCTCCCTCCATCTATAGCAGGCGCTTGTCCTATCACTCCCTCCATCTCTAGCAGGTGCTTGTCCTATCCCTCCCTCCATCTATAGCAGGTGCTTGTTCTATCCCTCTCCCCATCTATAGCTTGTGCTTGTCCTATCAAACTCCCCATCTATAGCAGGTGCTTGTCATATCCCTCTCCCCATCTATAGCAGGTGCTTGTCCTATCCTTCTCCCCATCTATAGCGGGTGCTTGTCCTATCCCTCTCCCCTTCTATAGCTGGTGCTTGTCCTATCCCTCTCCCCATCTATAACAGGTGCTTGTCCTATCCCTCTCCCCTTCTATAGCTGGTGCTTGTCCTATCCCTTTCCCCATCTATAGCAGGTGCTTGTCCTATCCCTCTCACCATCTATAGCTGGTGCTTGTCCTATCCCTCTCCCCATCTATAGCAGGTGCTTGTCCTATCTCTCCCTCCATCTATAGCAGGTGCTTGTCCTATCCCTCCCGCCATCTATAGCAGGCGCTTGTCCTATCCCTCCCTCCATCTCTAGCAGGTGCTTGTCCTATCCCTCTCCCCATCTATAGCAGGTTCTTGTCCTATCCCTTTCCCCATCTATAGCAGGTGCTTGTCCTTTCTCTCCCCCCATCTATAGCAGGTGCTTGTCCTATCCCTTTCCCCATCAATAGCATGTGATTGTCGTATCTCTCCTTCCATCTATAGCATGTTCTTGTCCTATCCCTCCCAACATCTATGGCAGGTGCTTTTCCTATCCCTCCATCTATAGCAGGTGCTTGTCCTATCTCTACCTCCATCTTTAGCAGGTGCTTGTCCTATCTCTCTCCCCATCTATAGCAGGTGCTTGTCCTATCCCTCTCCCCATCTATAGCTGGTGCTTGTCCTATCCCTCTCCCCATCTATAGCAGGTGCTTGTCCTATCCCTTTCCCCATCTATAGCAGGTGCTTGTACTATCCCTTTCCCCATCTATAGCAGGTGATTGTTCTATCCATCTCCCCATATATAGCTGGTGATTGTCCTATCCCTCTCCCCATCTATAGCAGGTGCTTGTCCTATCTCTCTCCCCATCTATAGCAGGTGCTTGTTCTATCCCTCTTTCCATCTATAGCAGGTGCTTGTCCTATCCCTCTCCCCATCTATAGAAGGTGCTTGACCTATCTCTCCCTCCATCTATAGCAGGTGCTTGTCCTATCCCTCCCTCCATCTATAGCAGGTGCTTGTTCTATCCCTCTCCCCATCTATAGCAGGTGCTTGTCCTATCCCTCTCCCCATCTATAGCAGGTGCTTGTCCTATCTCTCTCCCCATCTATAGCGGGTGCTTGTCCTATCCCTCTCCCCATCTATAGCTGGTGCTTGTCCTATCCCTCTCCCCATCTATAGCAGGTGCTTGTTCTATCCCTCTCCCCATTTTTTCCTGGTGCTTGTCCTATCCCTCTCCCCATCTATAGCAGGTGCTTGTTCTATCCCTCTCCCCATTTTTTCCTGGTGCTTGTCCTATCCCTCTCCCCATCTATAGCAGGTGCTTGTCCAATCCCTTTCCCCATCTATAGCAGGTGCTTGTCCTATCCCTCTCCCCATCTATAGCTGGTGCTTGTCCTATCCCTCTCCCCATCTATAGCAGGTGCTTGTTCTATCCCTCTCCCCATTTTTTCCTGGTGCTTGTCCTATCCCTCTCCCCATCTATAGCAGGTGCTTGTCCAATCACTTTCCCCATCTATAGCAGGTGCTTGTCCTATCCCTCTCTCCATCTATAGCTGGTGCTTGTCCTATCCCTCTCCCCATCTATAGCTGGTGCTTGTCCTATCCCTCTCCCCATCTATAGCAGGTGCTTGTCCAATCCCTTTCCCCATCTATAGCAGGTGCTTGTCCTATCCCTCTCTCCCCATCTATAGCAGGTGCTTGTTCTATCCCTGTTTCCATCTATAGCAGGTCCTTGTCCTATCCCTCTCCCCATCTATAGCAGGTGCTTGTCCTATCTCTCCCTCCATCTATAGCAGGTGCTTGTCCTCGCCCTCCCTCCATCTATAGCAGGCACTTGTCCTATCACTCCCTCCATCTCTAGCAGGTGCTTGTCCTATCTCTCTCCCCATCTATAGCAGGTGCTTGTCCTATCCCTCTCCCCATCTATAGCTGGTGCTTGTCCTATCCCTCTCCCCATCTATAGCAGGTGCTTGTCCTATCCCTTTCCCCATCTATAGCAGGTGCTTGTACTATCCCTTTCCCCATCTATAGCAGGTGATTGTTCTATCCATCTCCCCATATATAGCTGGTGATTGTCCTATCCCTCTCCCCATCTATAGCAGGTGCTTGTCCTATCTCTCTCCCCATCTATAGCAGGTGCTTGTTCTATCCCTCTTTCCATCTATAGCAGGTGCTTGTCCTATCCCTCTCCCCATCTATAGAAGGTGCTTGTCCTATCTCTCTCCCCATCTATAGCAGGTGCTTGTTCTATCCCTCTTTCCATCTATAGCAGGTGCTTGTCCTATCCCTCTCCCCATCTATAGAAGGTGCTTGACCTATCTCTCCCTCCATCTATAGCAGGTGCTTGTCCTATCCCTCCCTCCATCTATAGCAGGTGCTTGTTCTATCCCTCTCCCCATCTATAGCAGGTGCTTGTCCTATCCCTCTCCCCATCTATAGCAGGTGCTTGTCCTATCTCTCTCCCCATCTATAGCGGGTGCTTGTCCTATCCCTCTCCCCATCTATAGCTGGTGCTTGTCCTATCCCTCTCCCCATCTATAGCAGGTGCTTGTTCTATCCCTCTCCCCATTTTTTCCTGGTGCTTGTCCTATCCCTCTCCCCATCTATAGCAGGTGCTTGTTCTATCCCTCTCCCCATTTTTTCCTGGTGCTTGTCCTATCCCTCTCCCCATCTATAGCAGGTGCTTGTCCAATCCCTTTCCCCATCTATAGCAGGTGCTTGTCCTATCCCTCTCCCCATCTATAGCTGGTGCTTGTCCTATCCCTCTCCCCATCTATAGCAGGTGCTTGTTCTATCCCTCTCCCCATTTTTTCCTGGTGCTTGTCCTATCCCTCTCCCCATCTATAGCAGGTGCTTGTCCAATCACTTTCCCCATCTATAGCAGGTGCTTGTCCTATCCCTCTCTCCATCTATAGCTGGTGCTTGTCCTATCCCTCTCCCCATCTATAGCTGGTGCTTGTCCTATCCCTCTCCCCATCTATAGCAGGTGCTTGTCCAATCCCTTTCTGCATCTATAGCAGGTGCTTGTCCTATCCCTCTCTCCCCATCTATAGCAGGTGCTTGTTCTATCCCTGTTTCCATCTATAGCAGGTCCTTGTCCTATCCCTCTCCCCATCTATAGCAGGTGCTTGTCCTATCTCTCCCTCCATCTATAGCAGGTGCTTGTCCTCGCCCTCCCTCCATCTATAGCAGGCACTTGTCCTATCACTCCCTCCATCTCTAGCAGGTGCTTGTCCTATCTCTCTCCCCATCTATAGCAGGTGCTTGTCCTATCCCTCTCCCCATCTATAGCAGGTGCTTGTCCTATCCTTCTCCCCATCTATAGCTGGTGCTTGTCCTATCCCTCTCCCCATCTATAGCTGGTGCTTGTCCTATCCCTCTCCCCATCTATAGCAGGTGCTTGTTCTATCCCTCTCCCCATTTTTTCCTGGTGCTTGTCCTATCCCTCTCCCCATCTATAGCAGGTGCTTGTCCTATCCCTCTCCCCATCTATAGCATGTGCTTGTCCAATCCCTTTCCCCATCTATAGCAGGTGCTTGTCCTATCCCTCTCCCCATCTATAGCAGGTGCTTGTCCTATCCCTCTTTCCATCTATAGCAGGTCCTTGTCCTATCCCTCTCCCCATCTATAGCAGGTGCTTGTCCTATATCTCCCCCCCTCTATAGCAGGTGCTTTTCCTTTCTCTCCCCCCATCTATAGCAGATTGTTTTTCTATCCCTCTCACCATCTATAGCTGGTGCTTGTCCTTTCCCTCTCCCCATCTATAGCAGGTGCTTGTCCTATCCCTCTCCCCATCTATAGCAGGTGCTTGTCCTTTCTCTCCCCCATCTATAGCAGATGCTTGTTCTATCCCTCTCCCCATCTATAGCTGGTGCTTGTCCGATCCCTCTACCCATCTATAACAGTCGCTTGTCCTATCCATCTCCCCATCTATAGCAGGTGCTTGTCCTATCCCTTTCCCCATCAATAGCATGTGATTTTCCTATCTCTCCCTCCATCTATAGTCTGTGCTTGTCCTATCCCTCCCTACATCTATGGCAGGTGCTTTTTCTATCCCTCCATCTATAGCAGGTGCTAGTCCTATCTCTCTCCCCATCTATAGCAGGGTCTTGTCCTATCCCTCTCCCCATCTATAGCAGGTGCTTGTCCTATCTCTCTCCCCATCTATAGCGGGTGCTTGTCCTATCCCTCTCCCCATCTATAGCTGGTGCTTGTCCTATCCCTCTCCCCATCTATAGCAGGTGCTTGTTCTATCCCTCTCCCCATTTTTTCCTGGTGCTTGTCCTATCCCTCTCCCCATCTATAGCAGGTGCTTGTCCTATCCCTCTCCCCATCTATAGCATGTGCTTGTCCTATCCCTTTCCCCATCTATAGCAGGTGCTTGTCCTATCCCTTTCCCCATCTATAGCAGGTGCTTGTCCTATCCCTCTCCCCATCTATATCAAGTGCTTGTCCTATCCCTCTCCCCATCTATATCAAGTGCTTGTCCTTTCCCTCTCCCCATCTATAGCAGGTGCTTGTCCTTGCCCTCTCCCCATCTATAGCAGGTGTTTGTCCTATCCCTTTCCCCATCTATAGCAGGTGCTTGTTCTATCCATCTCCCCATCTTTAGCAGGTGCTTGTCCTATCCCTCCATCCATCTATAGCAGGTACTTGTCCTATCCCTCCCCCCTCTATAGCAGGTGTTTGTCCTATCCCTCCCTCCATCTATATCAGGTGCTTGTCCTATCCCTTTCCCCATCTGTAGCAGTTGCTTGTCCTATCCCTCTCCCCATCTATAGCAGGTGCTTATCCTACCCCTCTCCCCATCTATAGCAGGTGCTTGTCCTATCCCTCTCCCCATCTATAGCAGGTGCTTGTCCTATCCCTCTCCCCATCTTTAGCAGGTGCTTGTCCTATCCCTCTCCCCATCTATAGCAGGTCCTTGTCCTTTCCCTCTCCCCATCTATAGCAGGTGCTTATCCTACCCCTCTCCCCATCTATAGCAGGTGCTTGTCCTATCCCTCTCCCCATCTTTAGCAGGTGCTTGTCCTATCCCTCTCCCCATCTATAGCAGATGCTTGTCCTATCCCTCTCCCCATCTATAGCAGGTGCTTGTCCTATCCCTCTCCCCATCTATATCAAGTGCTTGTCCTATCCCTCTCCCCATCTATATCAAGTGCTTGTCCTATCCCTCTCCCCATCTATAGTTTGTGTCAAAATGTAAAAGAGGTTGATCACAGCTCTTGGAACTGATTCCAAACCAATTATAATCAGAATGTCTTTCAGATGTACTGGGCCCTGCTTAGGATGTAAAAGATGGAGGGGCTTTCTTTTTTAGAAAAACGTCCCTTCGTAAGTCTTCATAATGAGAAGAGATGATAGGAGAGAGGGGAGGACTGGAGAGGGGGAATGAAGAGACAGCAAGTGAAGAGAGAAGAGGAAACGGTTTGAAGGAAAAGAGCAGAGGAAATGAAAGGAAAAGATCATAGAGGAGTGCAAAGAAGAAGGGAGAAGAATAGCCAAGAAATAAATCATTTATGTGCTGTTTTAGTACCTGACAATGTGAAAATTGATTTTACGCTTTTATGTATTGGGCTAAAACCTTCATGCTGTATTTAAGTGAGCGTTAAATGTAATGGTGTTTTGTGTGAATTGGCTTATTAAATTAGCTGTTTTCCTACTGAAGTTTTACAGCGCGGAGAAAAGTTCATATTAACCCCTCTGCCCCCGACCCAACCACGACCCCGACCCCGACCCCAACCCCGACCCAACCTCTCACAAAGAGTGGCGCTTTTTAAACAGAGCAAGTCTAACACTTCCTCACAGCTGGGCTGATCAATCGATTGATGGTTGTTATTGATTGCTGGATTGATCGGCTCTGCAGTGTGTGTGTGTATGTGTGTACGTGGTACCCCATGGAGGTTTACGCAGAGACATTTAATGACCACAAGGGTTGATAGAAGAGTTAAAGAGGTGGTATGTAGGAATACATGGTAATGCATGGACCTCTAATTAAAGGGGATGACTACAGCCTGGAGGGTGCCAACACACACACACACAGAGACACTTAAGAAACGTAGGCTATTTCACACACCAGGAAAAGGCTCAGAATCGGGGGAATCAGAGAAAGAGAGAAGGGGGGGAGAGAGAGAAGGACTACTACTCTCACAGCCCCAGGCTCCTGCATAGAGACCAGAGAGAGAGGGGAGGAGAGGGGGGAGAAAAATAGGAGAATATTCCTAGACTTTCAAATGCCCTCAGCTGTTCAATGTGTACCATGTTTCTTACACTGAAATTAAAAGTTGGTGTGCATACGCACTCACACAACACACAACACACACACAAAACACACAACACAAAGTACACACACTAGACACACAACTCTCACACCCGCACAAGCACACACACACAAACCATGATGTCATTAACCAGTTGGTGTGTTTTGTTCCTCAGACACTGTGGGTACATCAAAGCCAAGCAGGACCCTGACGAAGAGAAGCTGCAGTTTCAACATGGAAGAGGTACACAGTACGCACACACACACACACACACACACACGCACACACACACACGCACACACACACACACAACACACTCTCAAATATACAGTAGAGGAAGGATATCTCTTTCAGAGGCAGCCAAAGAAGCATTTCTTCAGAGTCGTGTGAAACCTTCCATAATGGGTTGTTTATGATATTTTTATGAAGAAGCTGTTTGTGTTTGCTGAATGCCCCGCATGTTTACTTTGCCAAGCATCACATATACACACACACACACACACACACACAAACAGAGTACACTCTTTCGATGTGTCACATGTTATTGTTACATTTACATAAACAGAAAGGGATTCAGACGATTGCAATCCATCAAACAGGAAGATACCTTTTTCTCTGTACGTGGGAAAATCAGGATAAATAAACTCTGCCTCAGCTCTAACATTCAAAACATTTGCTAGACCACATAGAAGCATTTTACATTCTCAGAGAATCACTGTCACCGTCATAAGATGCTGAAGTTTACTTCAACTCAAACAACTAAATAACTTGTACAATTCTTTTCTGAGAAGCAACTATACAACAAGTGTTGTGAGTAGTAAACAAAAACAATTCTGAGAGGCAATGTAGTGTGATATTGAACTCTCAAGGATTCGGCAGCCATTTCCGTACCTTTAATTACGTTGGAGTTGAACGCATTTGTGTGTTGTACTGCTTTCTTTGTGTGTTGTACCGCTTTCTACAGGAAAGTTATTGAGATCTATCTCCCTCTTTGTTTTTGTCTCTGTCGCTGTCTCTCTTTTTTGTCTCCAGTCAAACTTCCTGGCAGTAAGATATATATCCATCCACACACCTATGAGGATCCTAACCAGGCGGTCAGAGACTTTGCCAAAGAGATTGATGCTTCCAGCATCAGTATAGAGAGAGTCATCGGAGCGGGTGAGTGATCCCTGAGTGGCCCTTACCTAGATCCTTGTGGGACACCAATGGTGCAGTCAAGAGCAGTCTGATTATTAATCAGTCACGCAG
The DNA here is from genome assembly GCF_057628025.1 of Oncorhynchus mykiss. Lineage (NCBI taxonomy): Eukaryota > Metazoa > Chordata > Actinopteri > Salmoniformes > Salmonidae > Oncorhynchus > Oncorhynchus mykiss. The sequence continues at coordinate 78,546,505 of NC_143029.1, forward strand.
ACACTTTGAAATGGGCATTTTACATTCAATGTGTATGTGTAATGTGGGAGAGTTTGAGGAGTTGAGTGTGATTACTAATGCTGTATACACTAAGTATACCAAACATTAGGAACACCTTCTTAATATTGAGTTGCACCCCTTTTGCCCCCAGAACAGACTCAATTCATTGGGGCATGGACTCTACAAGGTGTCAAAAGAATTCCACAGGGATGCTGGCCCATGTTGACTCCAATGGTATCCATAGTTGTGTCAAGTTGGCTGGAAGTGCTTTGGGTGGTGAACCATTCTTGATACACACAGGAAACTGTTGACTGTGAAAAACCCAGCAGCGTTGCAGTTCTTGACATAACATGGTGCACCTGGCACCTAATACCATACCCCGTTCAAAGGCACTTGCACAATCCTTGTCTCAATTTTCTCAAAGCTTAAAAATCCTTATTTATACTGTCACCTCCCCTTCCTCTACACTGATTGAAGTGGCTTTAACAAGTGACATCAATAAGGGATCATATCTTTCACCTGGATTCACCTGGTGTTTTGTTCACTCAGTGTATGTGTGTATTGAAAATGAGTTTTGGGAGCTGTGTAGTTATTTATACTGTGGGTATCTGTGTGTGTTGTAGGTGAGTTTGGGGAGGTGTGTAGTTATTGATATTGTGTTTATCTATGTGCGTTGTAGGTGAGTTTGGGGAGGTGTGTAGTGGTTGTCTTCGACTCCAGGGGAAGAGGGAGATCTACGTGGCCATAAAGAGTCTGAAGGCAGGATACGCTGACAAACAGAGGCGGGACTTCCTCTCTGAGGCCAGCATCATGGGACAGTTCGACCACCCAAACATCATCAGACTGGAGGGTGTGGTCACACGATGTGAGTGATTGACAGCTACTTTGACTAATCTAAGCAGAGATTGTCCATCACCACACAGTATTTCACCTATTCCTTTAGATATGGCTATTGTTTGCTTTGGATCATGTATTGTGTGTGCATGTATGTGTGTAACGTACCTATGTGTGAGAGAGACAGCTGTGCTCTTAATGAGAATCAGACCTGACCCTCGACCAGGTAGAGGCTCCAGTTACCATGGCAGCCCATGCTGTTGATGTGTCTGTTTGTGTGTGCGTATACGTGTAGGTACAAGGGGCACATGTTTACTAGTGCTTGTTATTACATTAGAGAAAGAGTGTTTGGATGTGATAGGTGATTTAGAAAAGACAGAACACACAGAGACACAGACACAACCTTCCTGACAGATCACTATCACCATCACTGTCACTCCATCCGCTCTCTCTCTCTCTCTCTCTCTCTCTCTCTCTCTCTATCTCTCTCTCTCTCCCTCTCTCTCTCTCTCTCCCTCTATCCCTCGCGCCCTCTCGCTCTCTCTCTATTTCTCTCTCTCAAAACACGCTTGTATCATTTCCAAACACTTAGCTCAGCACAGTATTTATATACAATGCATCACTTACTTGGCTTAATGGTGTATCTTCTGTCTGCACTGACATTCTAAGCCTGTAGGACGGTAACTTATCAATATATATATATGAATGTCACTAAATATAAATGCCTATATAAATGCCCACCCTCTCCACCATGTCTCCACCATGTCTACAACCCAGTCTCCCCCATGTCTCCCCCATGTCTACAACCCAGTCTCCCCCATGTCTACAACCCAGTCTCCCCCCAGTCTCCCCATGTTTCCAACCCAGTCTCCCCCATGTCTCCAACCCAGTCTCCCCCCAGTCTCCCCCATGTCTACAACCCAGTCTCCCCCCAGTCTCCCCATGTTTCCAACCCAGTCTCCCCCATGTCTCCAACCCAGTCTCCCCCATGTCTCCAACCCAGTCTCCCCATGTCTCCAACCCAGTCTCCCCATGTCTCCCCCATGTCTCCAACCCAGTCTCCCCATGTCTCCAACCCAGTCTCCCCCCAGTCTCCCCCATGTCTCCAACCCAGTCTCCCCCCGTCTCCCCCATGTCTCCAACCCAGTCTCCCCCCGTCTCCCCCATGTCTCCAACCCAGTCTCCCCCCAGTCTTCCCCATGTCTCCAACCCAGTCTCCCCCCAGTCACCCCCCCAGTCTCCCCATGTCTCTACCCCAGTCTCCCCCGTTCTCCCCCCGTCTCCCCCATGTCTCCACCCCAGTCTCCCCCCGTCTCCCCCATGTCTCCACCCCAGTCTCTCCCCGTCTCCCCCATGTCTTCACCCCAGTCTCCCCCCGTCTCCCCCATGTCTCCACCCCAGTCTCCCCCCGTCTCCCCCATGTCTCCACCCCAGTCTCCCCCATGTCTCCAACCCAGTCTCCCCCAGTCACCCCCCCAGTCTCACCATGTCTCCCCCATGTCTCCACCCCAGTCTCCCCCCGTCTCCCCCATGTCTCCACCCCAGTCTCCTCGTTCTCCCCCATGTCTCCACCCCAGTCTCCCCCCGTCTCCCCCATGGCCTCCCATGCACCCCTCCCTCCCCCGCAGGTCTCCCCTTATTCTAACATTTGTAAACCATTAATGAAAAATAAAACACTACTATATCTTGATTAGATACGTTTTTTTTACATTATAATTTAATTATTATTTTGTATATATGTTTTATTTAAGCAGGTAGGCTAGTTGAGAACAAGATGTGACCTGGCCAAGATAAAGCAAAGTAGTTCGACACATACAACAACACAGAGTTACACATGGAATAAACAAAAATACAATCAATAATACAGTAGGAAAATCTATATACAGCATGTGCAAATGAGGTAGGATAAGAGAGGTAAGGCAATAAGTAGGCCATGGTGGCAAAGTAATTACAATATAGCAATTAAACACTGGAATGGTAGGATGTGCAGAAGATGAATGTGCAATTTGAGATACTGGGGTGCAAAGGAGCAAGATAAATAAATAAATACAGTATGGGGATGACGTAGATTGGATGGGCTATGTACAGATGGGCTATGTACAGGTGCAGTGATTTGTGAGCTGATCTGACAGCTGGTGCTTAAAGCTAGTGAGGGAGGTAAGAGTCTCCAGCTTCAGAGATTTTTGCAGTTCGTTCCAGTCATTGGCAGCAGAGAACTGGAAGAAGAGGCGGCCAAAGGAAGAATTGGCTTTGGGGTTGACCAGTGAGATATACCTGCTGGAGCGAGTGCTACGGGTGGGTGCTGCTATGGTGACCGGTGAGCTGAGATAAGGCGGAGCTTTACCTAGCAGAGACTTGTAGATGACCTGGAGCGAGTGCTACGGGTGGGTGCTGCTATGGTGACCAGTGAGCTGAGATAAGGGGGGACTTTACCTAGCAGAGACTTGTAGATGACCTGGAGCGAGTGCTACGGGTGGGTGCTGCTATGGTGACCAGTGAGCTGAGATAAGGCGGGGCTTTACCTAGCAGAGACTTGTAGATGACCTGGAGCGAGTGCTACGGGTGGGTGCTGCTATGGTGACCAGTGAGCTGAGATAAGGGGGGACTTTACCTAGCAGAGACTTGTAGATGACCTGGACTATTCAAATGATTCAAACTCGTTCAAATTGGTTGTTGATAATTGCTAGACAATCCTTTTCAGGTCTTGCCATGTTTTTTACCCATCGACTAGACCAATAGGTACCCTTCTTTGCAAGGCATTGGAAAAGCTCCCTGTACTTTGTGGTTAAATCTATGTTTGAAATTCACATCTGTGGGACCTTACAGATTATTGTATGTGTGGGCTACAGAGATGAGGTAGTCTTTAAAAAATAATGTTAAACAGTCCATGCAAGTTATTATGTGACTTGTTAAGTACATTTTTACTCTAGAACTTATTTAGGATTGGCATAACAAATGTGTTGAATCCTGAAGACATTTCAGCTTTAAATGTTTTATTAATTTGTACAAATGTTGAAAAGCATAATTCCACTTTCACATGGTGGGGAATTGTGTGAAGGCCATTGAGAGAAAAAACAGACTGTAATCCTTTTAATGTTCATGCGGTAACACAAGAAAATGTGGAAAAAGTCAAGGGGTGTGAATACTTTCTGAAAGCACTGTAGGTCTCACAACAAAATAACGAATGCATATGCATAACCCCATCATGAATATTAATAATTCACCGAGTTAATTGGATGTGTTTTTTATCTTCATGAATATTCAGTAACGTGCAAATGAAAGCTGAAAATCACTCTGCATTTCTTAATCATTTTTATTTTATATCTCTCTCTCTCTCTAATTAGAGATGATAATTTTGACCTTTGCTTGGCTGGGTTGGAGTGGTTTGTAGAACTATTAGCAGAATAAATCAGAATTGCTTTTCATTCCACAGGCACAGGTTGGTAATTGCTGCTCTTTTCTCTCAGAAGTAGCATTTTAATGCACTGTGAAACATAAACCAAGCACACACACACACACACACACACACACACACACACACACACACACACACACACACACACACACACACACACACACACACACACACACACACACACACACACACAGACACACAGACACACATACACTGACACACACAGACACAGACACAGACACACACAGACACAGACACACACCAACAGACACGCACACACAGACACACACACTACACACACAGACACACAGACACGCACACACAGACACACAAACACACAAACACGAACACACAGACACACACAGAAACACACACACACAGACAGACACACAAACACACACACAGACACAGACACACACACACACAGAGACAGACACGCACACACAGGCACGCACACACAGACTCAGACACACACAGACACGCAAACACGCACACACAGACACACACACACAGACACAGACACACACACATCCAGACAGACACACAGACACACACACACGTCCAGACACACACACACACACACAGACACACAGACACAGACACACAAACACGCACACACAGACACACACACACATCCAGACACACACACACACAGACACACACACACATTGGGTTGGAGACACACAGACACGCACACACTGACACACGACAAACACACACACACACACACATAACTTTCTCACTCATCTTTATTTACGATTCATTCAGGATTATACGTAGAGATGGTCATCCACATGAATGTAGAATTCTTCTTAAACATATTATATTCTTATTTACAATAAAACTCCAAAATGACACAGTACGTCATTTACCATTCATTTCTATCGGGCACAAAATAATCTGGAACACAACAAAAACAAACAGCAAATGCATCACAAGCTTGATGTGGTCATTGCGTGCTATTAATATGGAACCAAATACAACCATTTTGACTACTTTGATACTCATACAGGTGAATTTGGCTTAATACTTTTGGTCACCAAAGATGGGGGGACTATATACAAAAAGTTTAGTAAATTCTCAACGGTTCACCTGATATGGATGAAAATACCCTCAAATTAAAGCTATAGTCATTGTCATTGTATCATTACAAATCCAAAGTGATGGAGCACAGAGCCAAAACAACAGAAATGTGTCACTGTCCCAATCATTTTGAAGCTCACTGTATGTGAGTTTGAGTGTGTGTGTTTGTGTCCCTGTGTGTAGATGTGTATGTGTGAGAGCCTTCTGTCCTGGTATTCTAATGAGAGCCTGCTGTCCTGGTATTCTAATGAGAACCTTCTGTCCTGCTGTCCTGGTATTCTAATGAGAGCCTTCTATCCTGCTGTTCTGGTATTCTATTGGGGGCCTTTTATCCTGCTGTCCTGGTATTCTAATGAGAGCCTTCTGTCCTGCTGTCCTGGTATTCTAATGAGAGCCTTCTATCCTGCTGCCCTGGTATTCTAATGAGAGCCTTCTATCCCGCTGTCCTGGTATTCTAATGAGAGCCTTCTGTCCTGCTGTCCTGGTATTCTAATGAGAGCCTTCCATCTCGCTGTCCTGGTATTCTAATGAGAGCCTTCTGTCCGGGTATTCTAATGAGAGCCTTCTGTCCTGGTATTCTAATGAGAGCCTTCTATCCTGGTATTCTAATGAGAGCCTTCTATCCTGGTATTCTAATGAGAGCCTTCTGTCCTGGTATTCTAATGAGAGCATCTATCCTGGTATTCTAATGAGAGCCTTCTGTCCTGGTATTCTAATGAGAGGCTTATATCCTGGTATTCTAATGAGAGCCTTCTACCCTGATATCCTGGTATTCTAATGAGAGCCTGCATGTCTTTCTGTGATTGCTGCCATTGTTATGGAAATGAGATCGCCGCACACAAAGAGAACGAGAGAGGGAATTGACCTTTTCTCCGCGAATTGGAAAAGTGCTGCATGTGCTCTCCCTATCTCTCTCCATCTGTCCTTTTATCTATGTATCCTTTCTTTATAAGCCTCACATAATCGCTGCGGCAATCGGCTCATCTGGAAATCCTACAATTAGGTACACCTCGTCATCTCATCTGCCGGCTATCTATCTAATACGTTCTCTCTCAGCACCTGGTTAAGGCCTGCTCTATTCTCTCCCCTAATCTGTTATCCTGTATTTGGGTAAAGTAGTTATGCATTTGGAGGCTCTCCTTTGTGTGGAGAATAATGTTAGTTTAAACACTCTTTGTGTGGTGAATTTATTGGAGATTTGATGTGTTTCTGTCTCTCACTTTATGCTCCTCCAGCCGTACGAAGAGATCCATATGCTCTCACACATAGTAGTAATATTTTAGTTAAAACCCCTCTATCTGAATCAATATGCAGTTAACAATCTCCAGTTAACATTCCATGTTGTTTCTCAAGCTAGAACACTTACACAGTGGACAGATCAGCACTGTGGTGTACGAGGTTGACTGAGGCGATAGGAGGCCAGTTCTCTCATTAAAAGCATGTGTTAATGAAGTGCTGTTAAAAACACAAACTCCTGGATCCATTTTACACTCTGTTGCTCTCACACCAGGCAGAAGATCAATAGGCAATCTGCAATTCTGCTCACTGCAAATAAACTGGGCTGGACACTGAGCATCACACACACAGATACAAACATCAGCCTACACATATTTAAACATTCTTCAGCACATGCAAATAGAGAGCACCTCTCTTTCCCAGTCACACCACACAAATACACACAGAATTTTGTTCATTTTGCAGACACACTTATCCAGTGCACACTTATCCATGCTCAAGTGCACAGCAGCAGATTTTTCACCTAGTCATCTCGGGGACTTGAACCAGTGACCTTTTGGTTACCCGCCCAACACTCTTAACTGCTAGGCTACTTGCCGCCCTCACACACACATACCATTTCTTTACCAGTGCTGCAGTGTTATCCCATCACTCCTGAGTGCCATCATATAGTCCTGATCGTCAGAGCTCTTTGTTTCTGTCAGGTGCTTGTTTACTGGCTCTGTTACAAAAGCTACTATTACCGCTCTGAGTTAGAAACTGGACGTACACATCGACCCCAGAAGCAATCAGACAACCTTGGCTCTTTAGAAGATATTAAAGTTGAAAGCCTTGAAAACAGCTAATTTATGAGATAATGGGGCTACACACAACTTATCTTCGACCGAGTGGTATTCCTTCATTCTGTTGGTTTGAAGTGTCTCTATCTTTACGCATCTTAATGAATGTCTCTTTATTTTGGCTGAAGGGAATGTGTTTCTGTAGGGTCTTAAGAACAGGGCTTCATTTAACACAGCAGAGAGGCGATACTCCACAGGGTTGATACTCCAACAGAGAGAGGTAAAATGTGGCAACCTGACCGTGTGTGTTTGGAGGAGGGCTTTATGTGCGTGTCTGGCATGCGATTCAGTCTCAAGACGTGGTCAATGGGGTCTATTGTAGGGGATCAGAGTGACAGAGGGAGGGAGAGATAGACAGACAGAGGGGAGTGTGTGTGTGGTTTGGTGTTAACTCCCTGGGATCTTGTCATGCTAATTCTCCATGGCAGGAGTCCAGATGAAGACTTCAGAAAGCAGAGGAATTATAGACCAATAGGATAATGAATGAAGGACTGGACTCGTCAACTGAACAGTGAAGTTTTCTCAAGGGTTTCACAGCGGTCAGAGCTGGGAACCACAATGAAACACTCATCCCATTATATTTGTAGTTAGGGAAGCTCTTTGCTTTTGCACACACACCTTTATTCAAGAACATTCTTTCTTGTATTTTCCTCAAACCTTGAGCTCCCCAGTTGTATCACAGTTGTCTGTCTGTCTGTCTGTCTGTCTGTCTGTCTGTCTGTCTGTCTGTCTGTCTGTCTGTCTGTCTGTCTGTCTGTCTGTCTGTCTGTCTGTCTGTCTGTCTGTCTGTCTGTCTGTCTGCCTGCCTGCCTGCCTGCCTGCCTGCCTGCCTGCCTGCCTGCCTGCCTGCCTGCCTGCCTGCCGGCCGCTCGTCTGTCAATCTCACACATACACACACGTGTCTGTCTATCTGTTAGGTAAGGGGGACGGGCTGTTAGCTGTCAGACCTCTATTTTGGTACGGATCAATCCCACAGCGCCTTTCATCTGTCCCTTTCGATAGAGCAGTCACATGACACACTTCTCTGCAGGACAGCCTCAAAATCAGAGGCTCGTCCTGCAATCGATACACACACACCCTCTGGCCTAGTCTCTGGTGGCAGTGTCCCGTTTGACAGCCACATTAGTCTAACGGATCAAAGTGAAAGGGAATTGGATTTTCCTCTGCTGGGGGTGAGGATAGGCATTTATCAGTGTGTGTGTTTTTTGTGTGCCATTTATCTCAGTGAGATAGTGATTTCATTTACGGTGATGTATCACCGTCTTTACCCAGTATAGAGCTGTAGGGCTCCCAGTGATGTTACTGACCTCCCCTGACAACCCATCTCCCCCCTCCCTCCACCCCCTCTTCCACCTCCCCTCTCCCTCCTTCCCTCTCCCTCCTCTCGCCCTCCTCTCCTTCCCCTTCCTCCCCCTCTCCTTCCCCCTGTCTTCCTCTTCTCCCTCCTCCCCTCTCCCTCCTCCCCCTCTCCATCCTCACCTACCTCTCACTTATTTTATTCTGTATTTCTCTCCCCTGCCCTTCTCCCCTGACAACCATATTCTCCCCCATACCCTCTCCACTCTCACCCCAATCTCACCCTTCTCCCTCCTCTTTCAATCTTCACCTGTCTTTCCTCACTTCTCTTACCCTGTCTCACACCTCCCCCACATCTCCTCCTCTTTCTTCCCCATCTCTCACCTTCCTTGTTCAAGCCACTTCCTCCTCCCGTCCTTTCCTCCCTCTCTCTCTCTCTCTCTCGAATCCCATCTCCCTCCATCTCCTCCTCCCATCTCCCTCCAACTCCTCTCTCCTCCTTTCCTCCCTCTCCTTCCATCTCCCTCCTTCTCCTACCTTCTTATCTCTGCCCGGTTCTTCACAGCATCTCTGATTGGAGAAATGTGGCCTATTCATCACCATTGACACTGTAGTATGGTAGTATTGGCTGTGTTTACAAACTGTACCACACACAGTGTGTGTGTGTGTGTATGTGTGTGTGTGTGTGTGTGTGTGTGTGTGTGTGTGTGTGTGTGTGTGTGTGTGTGTGTGTGTGTGTGTGTGTGTGTGATTGGAACCACATTCCCTTCTCTGGCTATAGGAGGTGTCGTCTGTGGGGGGCCATGTAAGGAAACAGGGACTACTGTGCGGGCCAGTGCGGGCACTTTGTTAATCATTTGTAAGCCACCAGGAGCCGGGCGGGGAATCAGACCTGTCAATCAATCACACTGTTTACCCCCTTCCCTCAACACACACAGGTGTTCAATACCCCCCCCCCCCCCCCCCACCCTAGCCCAAAAGGCTGATCAGTATTCATGAGATCTCAAGAGACAGCCCTCTGCACACAGACACACACACACACACACACACACACACACACACACCCTTGTGGATTGGCCCACAGTAATTATCTTCTGGTGTTTATGGAAGGCCCTGATTAGAAGCTGTCACTGTGAATGATGATGACATGCCATGATGTACCCCAGAGAGAGAGAGAGAGGGAGAGAGGAGGGAGAGAGAGGGAGAGAGGAGGGAGAGAGAGGGAGGGGAGATAGGTGGGAGAGAGGGAGAAAGACTAAATGAGATTGGTCTCCACTGTGACTATTTACTTCTCCTGTCTTTCCTCTCTTCCCATCTATGTGGAATGTTGTTCTGTTCTGTGTTGTTCTTTATTTTTTTGTGTCCTCAGATAAGCCAGTATGTATGTATTGTGTTCTGTGTTGTTCTGTATTTTTCTGTGTCCTCAGATAAGCCAGTATATATGTTTTGTGTTCTGTGTTGTTCTGTATTGTTCTGTGTCCTCAGATAAGCCAGTATTTGTGTTCTGTATTGTTCTGTGTCCTCAGATAAGCCAGTATATATGTATTGTGTTATGTGTTGTTCTGTGTCCTCAGATAAGCCAGTATATATGTTTTGTGTTCTCTATTGTTCTGTGTCCTCAGATAAGCCAGTACACAGTGGGGCAAAAAAGTATTTAGAGAGGCCTGTAATTTTCATCATAGGTACACTTCAACTACGACAGACAAAATGAGAAAAAAAATCCAGAAAATCACATTGTAGGATTTTTAATGAATTTATTTGCAAATTATGGTGGAAAATAAGTATTTGGTTACCTACAAACAAGCAAGATTTCTGGCTCTCACAGACCTGTAACTTCTTCTTTAAGAGGCTCCTCTGCCCTCCACTCGTTACCTGTATTAATGGCACCTGTTTGAACTTGTTATCAGTATAAAAGACACCTGTCCACAACCTCAAACAGTCACACTCCAAACTCCACTATGGCCAAGACCAAAGAGCTGTCAAAGGACACCAGAAACAAAATTGTAGACCTGCACCAGGCTGGGAAATGTGAATCTGCAATAGGTAAGCAGCATGGTTTGAAGAAATCAACTGTGGGAGCAATTATTAGGAAATGGAAGACCTACAAGACCACTGATAATCTCCCTCGATCTGGGGCTCCACGCAAGATCTCACCCCATGGGGTCAAAATTATCACAAGAACGGTGAGCAAAAATCCCAGAACCACACGGGGGGACCTAGTGAATGACCTGCAGAGAGCTGAGACCAAAGTAACAAAGCCTACCATCAGTAACACACTAAGCCGCCAGGGACTCAAATCCTGCAGTGCCAGACGTGTCCCCCTGCTTAAGCCAATACATGTCCAGGCCCGTCTGAAGTTTGCTAGAGAGCATTTGGATGATCCAGAAGAAGATTGGGAGAATGTCATATGGTCAGATGAAACCAAAATATAACTTTTTGGTAAAAACTCAACTTGTCGTGTTTGGAGGACAAAGAATGCTGAGTTTCATCCAAAGAACACCATACCTACTGTGAAGCATGGGGGTGGAAACATCATGCTTTGGGGCTGTTTTTCTGCAAAGGGACCAGGACGACTGATCCGTGTAAAGGAAAGAATTATTGGGGCCATGTATCATGAGATTTTGAGTGAAAACCTCCTTCCATCAGCAAGGGCATTGAAGATGAAATGTGGCTGGGTCTTTCAGCATGACAATGATCCCAAACACACCGCCCGGGCAACGAAGGAGTGGCTTCGTAGGAAGCATTCCAAGGTCCTGGAGTGGCCTAGCCAGTCTCCAGATCTCAACCCCATAGAAAATCTTTGGAGGGAGTTGAAAGTCCGTGTTGCCCAGCAACAGCCCCAAAACATCACTGCTCTAGAGGAGATCTGCATGGAGGAATGGGCCAAAATACCAGCAACAGTGTGTGAAAACCTTACAGAAAACGTTTGACCTCTGTCATTGCCAACAAAGGGTATATAACAAAGTATTGAGATAAACTTTTGTTAATGACCAAATACTTATTTTCCACCATAATTTGCAAATAAATTCATTAAAATTCCTAAAATGTGATTTTCTGGATTTTTTCTCTCTCACTTTGTCTGTCATAGTTGAAGTGTACCTATGATGAAAATTACAGGCCTCTCTCATCTTTTTAAGTGGGAGAACTTGCACAATTGGTGGCTGACTAAATACTTTTTTGTCCCACTGCATATGTATTGTGTTCTGTGTTGTTCTGTATTGTTCTGTGTCCTCAGATAAACCAGTAGATATGTATTGTGTTCTGTGTTGTTCTGTGTCCTCAGATTAGCCAGTATATATGTATTGTGTTCTGTGCATTAATGTAATGTGTTGTTCTTTCTCTTCTCAGGTAAGCCAGTGATGATCATCACAGAATTTATGGAGAATGGATCCCTAGATACCTTTCTCAAGGTTAGTTGGGGTTTTAGACTGGGTTTCCGAATAAGCACTTTGACTTCAGCTGATCTAAAAAGTGCTTTATAAATACATTTTTATTGAATTTATTGAGTTTGTTCCACACTCACTCACTCACTCACTCACTCACACTCTCTCTCTCTACCCACTTAGTCATTCTGCCTGTATATTAAGACAGTCTGAAGCTTGTGCTGCTCCATAGTGTTTGAAGATCTCTCCTGATTGAAACAGGGATGGAAAGTAATAGAAAGTGATTGTAGAGAAACTACTAGTTCCTCATTCAGTCTTTTCAGTTCTGACAGAACACCACTCAACCCCACTGGCCTCACTCCTACTGAAGGATTTCACAATAACATCTGTGGAGGACAGATTCACTCACAAACCCACCCATCAATAATGTTTAGAGTTGCCCTTGGTATATATAGCTGAACCAGCAGATAACCCTGAGTGTTATGTCCACCTCCCCACTCCTATATCCATCCACTAGACCGTAATCCTGTTATAGCTAGCTTACGTTATCTCACAGCAATATCCACCCACGTCATCTCCTGTTCTACCACAAACACACAATACACACATGCACACACATACACACACAAAGGCATGCATACACACAAGCACGCACACAGACACACACATACACACCAGTTCTCTCTCATTCTCAGAGCAATATCCATCTACACTACCGGTCAAAAGTTTTAGAACACCTACTCATTCAAGGGTTTTTCTTTATTTTTACTACTTTCTCCATTGTAGAATAATAGTGAAGACATCAAAACTATGAAATAACACGCAGGGAATCATGTAGTAACCAGAAAAGTGGAAAACAAATCAAAATATATTTTATATTTAAGATTCTTCAAATAGCCGCTCTTTGACTTGATGACAGCTTTGCACACCAGTGGCATTCTCTCAACCAGCTTCATGAGGTAGTCACCTGGAATGCATGTCAATTAACAGGTGTGCCTTCTTAAAAGTTAAGTTTCTGTCCTTCTTAATGCCTTTGAGCAAATCATTTGTGTTGTGACATGGTGGGGGGTATACAGAAGATAGCCCTATTTGGTAAAACACCAAGTCCATATTATGGCAAGAGCAGCTCAAATAAGCAAAGAGAAATGACAGTCCATCATTACTTTAAGACATGACGGCAGTCAATACGGAACATTTCAAGAACTTTTAACGTTTCTTCAAGCGCAGTCGCAAAAACCATCAAGCGCTATGATGAATCTGGCTCTCATGAGGACCGCCACAGGAAAGGAAGACCCAGAGTTACCTCTGCTGCAGAGGATAAGTTCATTAGAGTTACCAAACTCAGAAATTGCAGCCCAAATAAATGCTCCAAAGAGTTCAAGTAACAGACACATCTCAACATCAACTGTTCAGAGGAGACTGTGTGAATCAGGCCTTCATGGTCCAATTGCTGCAAAGAAACCACTACTAAAAGAACACCAATAAGAAGAAGAGACTTGTATGGGCCAAGAAACATGAGCAATGGACATTAGACCGGTGGAAATTTGTCCTTCGGTCTGAAGTCCAAATTGGAGATTTTTGGTTCCAACCGCCGTGTCTTACACGCCTCCAGGCAGTGTAAGGGCTATTTTACCAAGAAGGAGAGTGATGGAGTGCTGCATCAGATGACCTGACTTCCACAATCACCTGACCTCAACCAAATTGAGATGGTTTGTGATGAGTCGGACCGCAGAGTGAAGGAAAAGCAGCCAACGTGGCAAATCCTTCAAGCTGGTTGAGAGAATGCCAAGAGTGTGCAAAGCTGTCATTAAGGCAAAGGGTGGCTACTTTGAAGAATCTCAAATATAAAATATATTTTGATTTGTTTAACACTTTTTTTGGTTACTACATGATTTCATGTATTCTTTTATAGTTTTGTTGCCTTCATTATAATTCTACAATGTTGAAAATAGTCAAAATAATGAAAAACCCTTTGATGAGTAGGTGTTGTAAAACAATGGACTGGTAGTGTATCTCCTCTACCGGTGTTTCAGCAGCTGTGGAGCAAGTTAATTAGGTCTTGTTTTGTGAAATGCTGATTGATTGCTCTGTCTCTCTAACCCACAGACTTCCTCCTTTAACAATCTCCTTATAGCACTTCCAGTAAGGGATTTGAGAGAGAAGGGGGGAGTGGGGGTTGGAGAGTGGAAGGGAGGGAGACAGAGGGAGGAGAAAGAAATGGGGTGAGAGAGACAATAAGAAAGAGAGGGAGAGAGGGGTGAAATAGAATGAAAGAGAGAGGGAGAGGGGTGAAAGTGAAATAGAATGAAAGAGAGAGAGAGAGAGAGAGATGCATTGTTTTTGTGACCAGTGCTTCTTCATTGATCTGGGGTCTAATGAAAGCAATGTAACTCTGTGTTTAGCCTATTACCCATAAAACTGATCTCAGAATTATATTGGCTTTTTATGACAGTCATTATGCTCACTACCCAGATCAAACATCGCCAACGCATGTGTGTGTGTGTGTGTGTGTGTGTGTGTGTGTGTGTGTGTGTGTGTGTGTGTGTTTGAGAGAGCAGTCTTCTTTCTCTTCCCTGTCAGTTTTCATCATCATTTAGCCAGATTATCGTGGAGGGGATTGGGCTCCACTTAAAGAGAACTGTATCTGTATTGCGGTAATGAGAGTGGTAACAGTGGTGATCTGTTCTCAGTGATACAGCCTGCTGTATATTAGTAGAGGAACTGTGGAGAAGGATTTATGAGATAGAGTCAGGCTGGGGGTGTTATTCACAGAGCAGGACTGCTGTGGTGGTAACACAATGTGCATATGTGTGTTCAATGAAATTCAAGCCAATTCAATAAACTTTATTGTTCCCCAAGGGTAAATTGTTGCTGGGGTGATGGTGACAACACCGACAGAACATACAACAGCGAACATCTCTCTCTCTCTCTCTCCATTTCTCTCCCACCCTTCTTTCTCTCTGTCTCTCCCTCTCCCTCTTTCCAATAGAAACAAGACGGTCAGTTCACAGTGATCCAGCTGGTGGGCATGCTGCGGGGCATTGCGTCGGGCATGAAGTACCTGTCTGACATGAGCTACGTTCACCGAGACCTGGCCGCACGCAACATCTTGGTCAACAGCAACCTGGTGTGTAAGGTGTCTGACTTCGGCCTGTCACGAGTACTGGAGGACGACCCTGAGGCAGCATACACCACACAGGTAAGACAGACACACACCATTATAACACACGGGTAAGACAGACACACACCATTATACCACACGGGTAAGACAGACACACACCATTATACCACATGGGTAAGACAGACACACACCATTATACCACACGGGTAAGACAGACACACACCATTATACCACATGGGTAAGACAGACACACACCATTATACCACACGGCTAAGACAGACACACACCATTATACCACACAGGTAAGACAGACACACACCATTATACCACACGGATAAGACAGACACACACCATTATACCACACAGGTAAGACAGACACACACCCTTATACCACATGGGTAAGACAGACACACACCCTTATACCACACGGGTAAGACAGACACACACCATTATACCACACGGGTAAGACAGACACACACCATTATACCACATGGGTAAGACAGGCACACACCATTATACCACACGGGTAAGACAGACACACACCCTTATACCACACGGGTAAGACAGACAAACACCATTATACCACATGGGTAAGACAGACACACACCATTATACCACACGGGTAAGACAGACACACACCCTTATACTACACGGGTAAGAGAACCCAAGAATGTGTTATGCGAAGGATTATTACATTTAAATCCTTGTTTTTGAAAGGCTCATACATGATGGTACAATTGGAATTTGCTTAGACAGTAAATATTTGTATTAAAGTTGTAGCCTTCTGTATGTTAGTGAGGAAGAGAAGGAGAGAGCTTGTTAGTCCATATCAGTGCCCCTGTCCACCCATACTGTGGTATGTTGGTATTTCCTCTCTTACCTCTCTCATCCACCTCAACCCTCATCCCCCTTTTCTAACTTCCTAGCCTTTCTCCTTCTCACATCTCTCTCTCATTTCCTCACTCCCTAGCCTTTCTCATTCTCACCTCTCTCTCATTTCCTCACTCCCTAGCCTTTCTCCTTCTCACCTCTCTCTCCTTTCCTCACTCCCTAGCCTTTCTCCTTCTCACCTCTCGCTCCTTTCCTCACTCCCTAGCCTTTCTCATTCTCACCTCTCTCTCATTTCCTCACTCCCTAGCCTTTCTCCTTCTCACCTCTGTCTCCTTTCCTCACTCCCTAGCCTTTCTCCTTCTCACCTCTCGCTCCTTTCCTCACTTCCTAGTCTCTCATTCTTACCTCTCTCTCCTTTCCTCACTCCCTAGCCTTTCTCCTTCTCAACTCTCTTTCCTTTCCTCTTTCCCCCTTACCCCTTCCCTCCAAATTTCCCCTTTATTCCCTTCTTTTTTTGTGAGAGAAAGAGAGAGAGGGGTAGAATGACAAATCACGCGTGAAACAGCCTGTCAGTCCCTGTTAGCCTAAATTGAGATGAGACGGATCCGTTTCGCCAATATGAAAGCTTTTATGCTGCAGCTACCTAGCATAGCTTGCTGATATTTATCAGACAAGTCAAAGTGAGGCCTATTTCTGGTCCATGTATTTCATGACTCTTGTTTGCTAAAACACCTTGCTACAAGTGCCAACTTTGTTTCAAAGTTTCATCACTTCATTGTAAAGTTACTGTGATTTGTCACATGCTCCGAATAGAACACCTGACAGT
Organism: Oncorhynchus mykiss; assembly: GCF_057628025.1. Taxonomy (NCBI): domain Eukaryota; kingdom Metazoa; phylum Chordata; class Actinopteri; order Salmoniformes; family Salmonidae; genus Oncorhynchus; species Oncorhynchus mykiss. Next base: position 78,563,369 of record NC_143029.1, read on the forward strand.
GAAATGCTTACTTACAAGGCCTTAATCAACAATGCAGGTTTAAAATAATAATAATAATAATAATAAAAGAGCAGCAGTAAAATAACAGCAGCGAGGCTTTATACAGGTGGTACCGGTACAGAGTCAATGTGGAGGCTATATACAGGTGGTACCGGTACAGAGTCAATGTGGAGGCTATATACAGGTGGTACCGGTACAGAGTCAATATGGAGGCTATATACAGGTGGTACCGGTACAGAGTCAATATGGAGGCTATATACAGGTGGTGCCGGTACAGAGTCAATGTGGAGGCTATATACAGGTGGTACCGGTACAGAGTCAATGTGGAGGCTATATACAGGGGGTACCGGTACAGAGTCAATGTGGAGGCTATATACAGGTGGTACCGGTACAGAGTCAATGTGGAGGCTATATACAGGTGGTACCGGTACAGAGTCAATGTGGAGGCTATATACAGGTGGTACCGGTACAGAGTCAATGTGGAGGCTATATACAGGTGGTACCGGTACAGAGTCAATATGGAGGCTATATACAGGTGGTACCGGTACAGAGTCAATATGGAGGCTATATACAGGTGGTACCGGTACAGAGTCAATGTGGAGACTATATACAGGTGGTACCGGTACAGAGTCAATATGGAGGCTATATACAGGTGGTACCGGTACAGAGTCAATATGGAGGCTATATACAGGTGGTACCGGTACAGAGTCAATATGGAGGCTATATACAGGTGGTACCGGTACAGAGTCAATATGGAGGCTATATACAGGTGGTACCGGTACAGAGTCAATATGGAGGCTATATACAGGTGGTACCGGTACAGAGTCAATGTGGAGGCTATATACAGGGGGTACCGGTACAGAGTCAATGTGGAGGCTTTATACAGGTGGTACCGGTACAGAGTCAATGTGGAGGCTATATACAGGTGGTACCGGTACAGAGTCAATATGGAGGCTATATACAGGTGGTACCGATACAGAGTCAATATGGAGGCTATATACAGGTGGTACCGGTACAGAGTCAATATGGAGGCTATATACAGGTGGTACCGGTACAGAGTCAATATGGAGGCTATATACAGGTGGTGCCGGTACAGAGTCAATGTGGAGGCTATATACAGGGGGTACCGGTACAGAGTCAATGTGGAGGCTATATACAGGTGGTACCGGTACAGAGTCAATGTGGAGGCTATATACAGGTGGTACCGGTACAGAGTCAATGTGGAGGCTATATACAGGTGGTACCGGTACAGAGTCAATATGGAGGCTATATACAGGTGGTACCGGTACAGAGTCAATATGGAGGCTATATACAGGTGGTACCGGTACAGAGTCAATATGGAGGCTATATACAGGTGGTACCGGTACAGAGTCAATGTGGAGGCTATATACAAGGGGTACCGGTACAGAGTCAATGTGGAGGCTATATACAGGGGGTACCGGTACAGAGTCAATGTGGAGGCTATATACAGGTGGTACCGGTACAGAGTCAATGTGGAGGCTATATACAGGTGGTACCGGTACAGAGTCAATGTGGAGGCTATATACAGGTGGTACCGGTACAGAGTCAATGTGGAGGCTATATACAGGTGGTACCGGTACAGAGTCAATATGGAGGCTATATACAGGTGGTACCGGTACAGAGTCAATATGGAGGCTATATACAGGTGGTACCGGTACAGAGTCAATGTGGAGGCTTTATACAGGTGGTACCGGTACAGAGTCAATATGGAGGCTATATACAGGTGGTACCGGTACAGAGTCAATATGGAAGCTATATACAGGTGGTACCGGTACAGAGTCAATATGGAGGCTATATACAGGTGGTACCGGTACAGAGTCAATGTGGAGGCTATATACAGGTGGTACCGGTACAGAGTCAATATGGAGGCTATATACAGGTGGTACCGGTACAGAGTCAATATGGAGGCTATATACAGGTGGTACCGGTACAGAGTCAATATGGAGGCTATATACAGGGAGTACTGGTACAGAGTCAATATGGAGGCTATATACAGGGAGTACTGGTACAGAGTCAATATGGAGGCTATATACAGGGAGTACTGGTACAGAGTCAATATGGAGGCTATATACAGGTGGTACCGGTACAGAGTCAATATGGAGACTATATACAGGTGGTACCGGTACAGAGTCAATATGGAGGCTATATACAGGTGGTACCGGTACAGAGTCAATGTGGAGGCTATATACAGGTGGTACCGGTACAGAGTCAATGTGGAGACTATATACAGGTGGTACCCGTACACCGGTTAGTTTAGGTAATATATACATGTAGGTAGAGGTAAAGTGGCTCTGCATAGATAATAAACAGAGAGTAGCAGCAGTGTAAATACTCTGGGTAGCCAATTGGTTAGCTCTTCAGGAGTCTAATGGCTTGGGGGTAGAAGTTGTTTGGGGGTAAGAAGCTTTTTTAACCTAGACTTGGCGCTAAGTTAGCCCTTGCCCTGCGGTTTCAGAGTGAACAGTCTATGACTAGGGTTGCTGGAGTTTGAAGCTGAAGCTCTTAACCTGCTCCACTGCTGCCCCGTCGATGAGAATGGGGGAGTGCTCGGTCCTCTTTTTCCTGTAGTCCACAATCATCTCTTTTGTCTTGATCACATTGAGGGAGAGGTTGTTGTCCTGGCACCACACAGTCAGGTCTCTGACCTCCTCCCTATAGGCTGTCTCATTGTTGTCGGTGATCAGGCCTACCTACCACTGTTGTGTCGTCTGCAAACTTAATGATGGTGTTGGAGTCGTGCCTGGCCATGCAGTAATGAGTGAACAGGGATTACAGGAGGGACTGAGCACGCACCCCTGAGGGACCCCCGTGTTGAGGATCAGCGTGGCAGATGTGTTGTTACCTACCGTTACCACCTGGGGGCGGGCCATCAAGAAGTCCAGGATCCAGTTGCAGAGGGAGGTGTATAGTCCCAGGGTCCTTAATCTCAACTGCGCATCTCGTCTTCAAAAAGAAAGGAAGACCATTGATTAAAATGCCTTTATTTGTATTGCATGTTCAATGGAAACAAAGTTTAAAAACTCTGACGCCTTTCGGCTGCAAGGCCTTCATCAGGGAATACACTATTTGATCTGAATGGCCGGTCTTCAGTCAGCTGTTCTGCAACGTAATATTCTAAAACTGGCTAGCTTTGTCTTGTCTCATGTCGGCTGTTGTATCTGATCTGTGCTTAAACTTCTTATGGCTAGGGGTTCCGCTACCCCCCCCCCCCCCCCAACATTCTGCTGAAAAGGACAGTGCCCCTTGTCTTCCTACTGGGATAATTGCAGGTTTCGCAAAGAAAAAGCTTTTATTGTCTTACCTCTCTCTCTTGTCCCTTCACCCCTCGCTCCTCTCACCAGTTTAGTCCATTGTCCCTTCCTTTACCCCCAGGAGATGAATAGAGAGAGCTCGTTCTAATGCCCAATGCCAGATCAACCCCTTTACCCCCTGGAGATGAATAGAGAGAGCTCGTTCTAATGCCCAATGCCAGATCAACCCCTTTACCCCCTGGAGATGAATAGAGAGAGTTCGTTCTAATGCCCAATGCCAGATCAACCCCTTTACCCCCTGGAGATGAATAGAGAGAGCTCGTTCTAATGCCCAATGCCAGATCAACCCCTTTACCCCCTGGAGATGAATAGAGAGAGCTCGTTCTAATGCCCAATGCCAGATCAATCCCTTTACCCCCTGGAGATGAATAGAGAGAGCTCGTTCTAATGCCCAATGCCAGATCAACCCCTTAACCCCCTGGAGATGAATAGAGAGAGCTCGTTCTAATGCCCAATGCCAGATCAACCCCTTTACCCCCTTGGCAATTCCAGAAGATATAAAAGTACTGGTTAGGTATAATCCGTTCAGATCTACAAAAATGCATAGCGGGCAAAGGGTTAGAGGTTGGAATTGGACATATGTATCTTCCTAACTACCCAGCACTCTCCACTCCAGGTGCTAAAAGACCTGCTGGTTTCAAGGTTGCTCCTAACAAGCCCTAATTATTCTAATAAGTTATTAGGCTTAACGAGACATAATGAGTGGTGGGATTAATGTGAATCTGGCTCAGGGTTAGTGTAGAGGAATAAAGTAGTTTGTTGGAGCTGTCAAACTCCTGCCCTATAGGACCTCAACGATTTGAAGAAGAGGAGAGAGGATGAACCTGTCCAAATACGAACATGGGAATTAAAAACTAACGAGAAGAGAGTGGAGGAACCTGTCCAAATATGAAAATGTGAATTAAAAAGTAACAAGGAGAGAGTGGAATTAAAAGGTTGTGGAATTAAAAATGTTTCAAAAAAAGCCAGCAGCAAATATGAAGACATCTCATCATCACTGTGCTGTAATGGGGAAAGATAGAAAGCTAGCTAGTAGCCGTTGAGAAGCTAGTAGCCACTGAGAACATTTTACATGCTATAAATAATGCACTATATTATAACATACAACATAGACATAGCCTTATAACTCATCATATGTGTAACCCCATTCACTGAGCATTATACACAGGCTGTAAATGGCGTAATAAGCAGCGCTGCACTGCATGGTGCCTCATATGATATGCTCACACAAAGACTCTTCTCCATCGGTATTCACAGGGAAGTGTTAGAGATGTTTCTTTAATGGGGCATTAGCATAGATCACCCTGGAGAGGGAGGAGAGGAGAGGGAGGTTTAGTAGGAGAGAGATGGAGAGTAAGAGTGAAGCAAGAGGAAGAGATCGAGCGAGAGAGAAGGGAGGGAAGGAGTTAGAGAGAGACCCACAAAGAATTGGAAAACAAATCAAACATTGCTAAACTCCCATATGTGTTAGGCGAAATACCGCAGTGTACAGCAGCAAGATGTACAGTGCATTCGGATCCCTTGACTTTTTCCACATTTTATTACATTACAGCCTTATTCTAAAATGTATTAAAATAATTTTTTTCCTCATCAATCTTCACACAATACCCCATAATGCCAAAGAAAATTGAGCTGAGGTGCATCCTGTTTCCATTGATCATCCTTGAGATGTTTCTACAACTTGATTGGAGTCCACCTGTGGTAAATTAAATTAATGGACATGATTTGGAAAGGCACACACCTGTCTATATAAGGTCCTACAGATGACAGTGCATGTCAGAGCAAAAACCAAGCCATGAGGTCGAAGGAATTGTCCATAGAGCTCCGAGAGAGGATTGTGTCGAGGCACAGATCTGTGGACGGGTACCAAACATGTCTGCAACATTGAAGGTCTCCAAGATCACAGTGACCTCCATCATTCATAAATGGAAAAAGTTTTGAATCACAAAGACTCTTCCTAGAGCTGGCCGCCCGGCCAAACTGAGCAACCATCTCTGTAGCACTCCACCAAACTTGGTTTCCAGATGGAAGCCACTCCTCAGTAAAAGGCATATGACAACACACCTGGACTTTGCTAAAAGGCACCTAAAGGACTCTCAGACCATGAACAACAAGATTCTCTGGTCTGATGAAACCAAGTTTGAACTCCTTGGCCTGAATGCCATGCGTCATGTCTGGATGAAAACTGGCACCATCCTTACGGTGAAGCATGGTGGTGGTAGCATCATGCTGTGGAGATGTTTTTCAGCGAAAGGGACTGGGAGACTAGTCAGGATCGAGGGAAAGATGAACAAAGCAAAGTACAGAAAGATCCTTAAAGAAAACTTGCTCCAGAGAACTCAGGACCTCAGAATGGTGCGAAGGTTCACCTTCCAACAGGACAACGACCTTAAGCACACAGCCAAGAAAACGCAGGAGTGGCTTCGGGACAAATCTCTGAATGTCTTTGAGTTGCCCATCCAGGACTTGAACCCGATCTAAGATCTCTGGAGAGACCTGAAAATAGCTGTGCAACGACACTCCTCATCCAACCTGACAGAGCTTGAGAGGATCTGCAGAGGAGAATGGGATAAAATTCCCAAATACTGGTGTGCCAAGCTTGTAGCATCATTCTCAAGAAGACATTAGGCTGTAATCACTGCCAAAGGGGCTTCTACAAAGTAATGAGTAAAGGGTCTGAATACTGAATGTTGATATCATATTTCATGTGCAAAAATGTCTAAAATTCTGTTTTTGCTTTTTCATTATGAGGTGTTGTGTGTAGATTGATGAGGGGAAAAAACAATTGAATCAATTTGAGAATAAAGCTGTAATGTAATACAATTTGTAAAAAGTCAAGGGGTCTGAATACTTTCCAAATGCACTGTTTGACCTGTTGCTATGAGAAAAGGTGAACCACTGCAGCACAAACAACATGTAAATACCACCAATATTTATGTTTTTATTTATCTTTACCTACTATTTGTACTACAACTATTTGCACCTTGCTAAAACATAGCTGATAATATAGTTTATAATATAACCCTTGAAATGTCTTTATTATTTTCAAACCTTTGGGAGTGCAATGTTTACTTTACATTTTTTATAGTTTTTTTGTTGATGATGTTTTGAGTCTTCTCACTTTTGTTCGTTGTTTATTTTACTTGCTTTGGCAATGTAAACACGTTTCCAATACCAATAAAGCCCATTTGAATTGAATTGAAAGAGAGAGAGAGTAGGGAGGGAGAAAGAGAGAGATGAGAGAAAATTAGAGAGAGAGGGGGGAAGTGAGTGAGGGATAGAGTTAGAGAGAAAGCAAGAGAGAGAGTAAACGTGGAGCGAGATGAAGAGGAGAGAGGGAGAGATGTACTGTGGATAGAGACTACTCACTTTGTCTCTTTCATTTGACTTTGACTAGAGAGCTGGGACTATAGGAGTGCAGTAGTAGAATGTTAAAATACTGGTGTGATCTGCATAGGGAGTCAAACAGGCATCCTAATACTGTCTTCTGTGTCGTTCTTATACACAGTCCCCAATGCCGTTTAAAAGCCTGTTTTCTGCTGAAACTACTCCATATGAAGAGTTTCTTAAAATATTCTGAAATTTTGGTAAATTAGCTTTTATTGATTAAACAGAGTGGTTTGCTTTTTCACTATCTATTCATGGCATGAGGTTATTCAATGACAGACTTGGTTTCATCACTTGATGGTTTCATTTTAGAGAGACAAGTAGTTACTTATTTTTGCTAAACGTTAGACAGTACCAGTCAACAGTTTGGACACACCTACTCATTAAAGGGTTTTTCTTTATTTTGTACTATTTTCTACATTGTAGAACACTAGTGAAGACATCAAAACTATGGAATAACACATATGGAATCATGTAGTAACCAAAAAAGTGTTGAACAAATCAAATATATTTTATATTTGAGATTCGTCAAAGTTGCCAACCTTTGCCTTGATGACAGCTTTGAACACTCTTGGCATTCTCAACCAGCTTCATAAACTGGTCACCTGGAATTTATTTCAATTAATGGGTGTGCCTTGTTAAAAGTTAATTTGTGGAATTTCTTTCCTCCTTAATGCCTTTGAGCCAATCAGTTGTGATGTGACAAGGTAGAGGAGGCATACGGAAGATTTGGCCCTATTTGGTAAAATGCCAAGTCTATATTATGGCAAGAACAGCTCAAATAAGCAAAAATAAACGACAGTCCATCATTACTTTAAGACAAGAAGGTCAGTCAATTCTGAAAATTTCAGTGCAGTTGCAAGCGCTATGATGAAACTGGCTCTCATGAGGACCGCCACAGGGAAGCAAGACCCAGAGTAACCTCAGCTGCAGAAGATAAGTTCATTAGAGTTAACTTCACCTCAGATTGCAGCCCAAATAAATGCTTCACAGTGTTCAAGTAACAGACACATTCAAACATCGGCTGTTAAAGGAGACTGCGTTAATCAGGCCTTCATGGTTGAATTGCTGCAAATAAATCACTACTAAAGGACACAAATAAGAAGAAGAGACTTGCTTGACCCAAGAAACACGTGAAATGGACATTAGACTGGTGGCAATCTGTCCTTTGGTCTGATGAGTCCAAATTTTAGATTTTTGGTTCCAACCACCGTGTCTTTGTGAGATGCAGAGTAGGTGAACGGATTATTTCCTCAAGTGTGGTTCCCATCGTGAAGCATGGAGGAGGAGGAGTGATAGTGAGGGGGTGCTTTGCTGGTGACACAGCCTGTGATTTATTTAGAATTCAAGGCACACTTAATCAGCATGGTTACCACAGAATTCTGTAGCGATACACCATCCCATCTTGTTTGCGCTTATTGGGACTATCATTTGATTTTCAACAGGAAAATGACCCAAAACCCACCTCCAGGCTGTGTAAGGGATAATTTGACCCAGAAGGAGAGTGATGGAGTGCTGCATCAGATGATCTGGCCTCCACAATCACCTGACCTCAACCCAATTGAGATGGTTTGGGATGAGTTGGACCGCAGAGTGAAGGAAAAGCAGCCAACAAGTGCTCAACATATGTGGGAACTCCTTCAAGACTGTTGGAAAATCATTACTCATGAAACTGGTTGAGAGAATGCTAAGGTGTACAAAGCTGTCATCAACGCAAAGGGTGGCTACTTTGAAGAATATAACATTTATTTTGATTTGTTTAACACTTTTTTGATTGCTATGTGATTCCATGTGTAATTTCATAGTGTTGATGTCTCCACTATTATTCTACAATGTAGAAAATATTTAAAATAATGGAAAACCTTTGAATGAGTAGGTTTGTCCAAACTTTTGACTGGTACTGTAGATTCTCTTATCCAGAGCAACTTACAGTTAATGTATTAATCTTAAAATAGCTTGTTGAGACAACCACATATCACAGTCAAATGTACAGAATACGAACATTACATTCCAGCTACAATGTATATATATGCATTCAGCAACAACAAAAACGTTTTAATACACAGCTAAAATGTATTAATAAAAAATCTGAGAACTCTAATATTTTACACATACATGAAGGTACCCATAAGCAATCATTTCTCGTGAAAAAACACGAATGTGAAAAATTGCCGGATATAGCTTTGGAAATAAACTCTTCATATACACTTCTTTTATCTTTATTTTCCCTGTGAACAACAAAGTAAAAAAGGGCTTGTGAAAGATGAGTGAAAAGGGAGAGATGGAGGAAGGAAGTCAAAGCACTACTGCGCTCCCTCTGTTGGTGTGTGAATAGAAAGAGATGCTCTGTGTTTGAGGGTTTTAATCAATAAAAAGTATGAGGTAGAACCGTATGACTACTCTGTTGTGTGTTTCCATGAAGTTCTTTGAGCTTTCCTACCTACGCCTCCACAATGTGCATTGTTCTCTCTCTTTCAACTCAATTCAATCATTTGCCAAAGTAGAAATGAATGAATTCTAGTTGTTTAAAAAAAATATTGTATCAGCCATTCAGCAATGTTCTATTAACCCTTTCTAAATGTGTTATTAACCCTTTATGATCATCTTATTAACCCTTCCAGGGAGGGAAGATCCCCATCCGATGGACGTCTCCAGAGGCTATTGCCTACAGGAAGTTCACATCAGCCAGTGATGTGTGGAGCTACGGCATCGTCATGTGGGAGGTGGTCTCATACGGAGAGAGACCCTACTGGGAGATGTCCAACCAGGATGTGAGTAGTTTCATTATAATAAAGCACAGTATCGGTGTATAGCTGATATGGTAATTATTCATCAATGATTTGTCTTGATGGCTGTTCTTGTCAATTGTGGGTTGGTTTGGCGTAGAAGCTCGGTGGACTCAGTTGGCTTTATCTCCCATACTCGGTAGGTGATTACTGTGATTGACTAAGGACCATCTAATCCTACTCTATTTTTTATTTCTTCCCCACTAGGTGATCAAAGCGATAGATGAGGGTTACCGTCTTCCGGCCCCTATGGACTGTCCTGTGGTCCTCCACCAGCTGATGTTGGAATGTTGGGAGAAGGGCCGCAGCGAACGGCCTAAGTTTGGCCAGATCGTCACCACCCTGGATAAGCTGATCAGAGACCCAGCCAGCCTCCGAGAGCTGGCCAACAGCTCATTATGGTGAGTTACAATGGGCCAAAACCACAGGCACAATCAGAACCACTGTAGACCCAGTCTTCAAGCACATACTGTCAGATCCATAATAAACTATTAGAACTAGCACCGTATCTGGACTGTCTTATTTAATGAATGTGTATATTCTCTCCTGTTTGCTCAGCAGGGAAGACCCGACCACTCCAGAGTTCAGTGTGAGTACGATGGAGGAGTGGCTGGATGCCATCAAGATGGGACAGTACAAGGGGAACTTCACCAGTGCTGGATACGTCACCCTGGACTCTGTCCTCTACATCAGCATCAGGTGAGATACATGGGCAGAGCTGGCCTGGGGCTGAGGTTAGGGCTGGAGAAAAGAGAGTAGGAGTAGGCAGAGCTGGCCTGGGGCTGAGGTTAGGGCTGGAGAAAAGAGAGTAGGAGTAGGCAGAGCTGGCCTGGGGCTGAGGTTAGGGCTGGAGAAAAGAGAGTAGGAGTAGGCAGAGCTGGCCTGGGGCTGAGGTTAGGGCTGGAGAAAAGAGAGTAGGAGTAGGCAGAGCTGGCCTGGGGCTGAGGTTAGGGCTGGAGAAAAGAGAGTAGGAGTAGGCAGAGCTGGCCTGGGGCTGAGGTTAGGGCTGGAGAAAAGAGAGTAGGAGTAGGCAGAGCTGGTCTGGGGCTGAGGTTAGGGCTGGAGAAAAGAGAGTAGGAGTAGGCAGAGCTGGCCTGGGGCTGAGGTTAGGGCTGGAGAAAAGAGTAGGAGTAGGCAGAGCTGGCCTGGGGCTGAGGTTAGGGCTGGAGAAAAGAGAGTAGGAGTAGGCAGAGCTGGCCTGGGGCTGAGGTTAGGGCTGGAGAAAAGAGAGTAGGAGTAGGCAGAGCTGGCCTGGGGCTGAGGTTAGGGCTGGAGAAAAGAGAGTAGGAGTAGGCAGAGCTGGCCTGGGGCTGAGGTTAGGGCTGGAGAAAAGAGAGTAGGAGTAGGCAGAGCTGGCCTGGGGCTGAGGTTAGGGCTGGAGAAAAGAGAGTAGGAGTAGGCAGAGCTGAGCTGGGGCTGAGGTTAGGGCTGGAGAAAAGAGAGTAGGAGTAGGCAGAGCTGGCCTGGGGCTGAGGTTAGGGCTGGAGAAAAGAGAGTAGGAGTAGGCAGAGCTGGCCTGGGGCTGAGGTTAGGGCTGGAGAAAAGAGAGTAGGAGTAGGCAGAGCTGGCCTGGGGCTGAGGTTAGGGCTGGAGAAAAGAGAGTAGGAGTAGGCAGAGCTGGCCTGGGGCTGAGGTTAGGGCTGGAGAAAAGAGAGTAGGAGTAGGCAGAGCTGGCCTGGGGCTGAGGTTAGGGCTGGAGAAAAGAGAGTAGGAGTAGGCAGAGCTGGAGAAAAGAGGAGTCTGTTGTCAATTTTGTCATTTTGTAAACTCCCGTCTTCCTCTGTCCTCTCTTCTAGTGAGCTCGTTAAGATGGATGTGACCTTGGCGGGTCACCAGAAGAAGATCATCTCCAGTGTCCAGATCCTTCAGTCTCAGGGGACCCACGTCCAAGTATAACAGTTTCCCTATAGAGACACACTGGGAGGGAAAGCCAAAATGGATGCTCTTCTCTGAGTTTACCCATTGAGACACACTCAGATTGAGCCAACATGGACATTCTGGGTTGGGTTTCCCCATACAAAGACACTGAGATGGAGCTGTAATTTACGCTTAGCTCCTTTATTTCCTCTTTGTAGTTTCATCATTCCACCTGTCCTGGATGTTTTGATAGCGTAGGCACTTCCAGCTTCGGTCCACGCCTTCAGAGGCCTAGCAACCCAGCAACCTAAGATACCAGGCTACAACCAAGACGTCTTTGTCCATATCAACAACAACAATAACAAAGCTAAAAAATAACAAAAAATAAAATTTGATTATAATTCTCAACATTGTCTGTGAAGTTTCGTGTACAGTTGTTTTTATGGTTGTTTCTTTTTTCATTTTTTGATTAGCTTTGTTAATTTTCCACATAATTCACATGATCAATATTGTATATGTATAGATAAGCGTTTACAAGAGGTGTGTGTGAGTCCGCCAGTCTAGAAAGTAAAGTTGTTATCGCCAGGCAACGCAGGTGTGCTTTTCCTTCCTGGTGCATGTGTTGTCAGGCCTCTCCTCTTTCTCTAAGCCCCTCCCCACAACGCTATAGGACCAATCATGATGTGTGGGGGAGATAGGAGGGAGAAATAGAAAGATGTGAAAATATGAGATGGAGATGTCTATTCATGGTCTCAGAAGACTTCCGTTGCGTTTGGCCAGGGATAGATACATGTAGGTCTTCCATAGCCACGACTTCCAGACTCACCCAGTTCACTTGAATGAGATGCCCTGCCAGATTTAATTTAGTACAGCCTACAGCAGCTACCCATGTGTAACTCTGTGTCGTTGTATGTGTCGAACTGCTTTGCTTTATCTTGGCCAGGTCGCAATTGTAAATGAGAACTTGTTCTCAGCTTGCCTACCTGGTTAAATAAAGGTTAAATAAAAAAATACAATAAAAAATAGGTTGCAGTTAGTCAGAAACCTGCAGTTCAATACAGTGTTAGTACATTTTCTGCTAGAGTTTGCCTTTGTGACAGAAGAAGAGCAAAGTAGATAATCTGTGAAGTTGACACTGTTTGCAATGTATCTCTGTATCTCAGATGTTTCTCCATGTATAGTTAGTATTGCTCTGATATGTTGGGCCATGTCAGACAAGCAGGATTGGTTGTGAGGTAGACTTGACTTGAGTGAGGTGAGTGGTGGTTTTTGCCTCATTTCACCCCTGATTAATGTGGGTTTAGTCACAGTTTGTGCTAACCACCTCTGTTCAGTGACTAATATGAGTTCAGTCACTGTTTGTACTAACCACCTCTGTTCAGTGACTAATATGGGTTCATTGACAGTTTGTGCTAACCATCTCTGTTCAGTGACTAATATGGGTTTAGTCACAGTTTGTGCTAACCACCTCTGTTAAATGACTAATATGGGTTTAGTCACAGTTTGTGCTAACCACCTCTGTTCAGTGACTAATATGGGTTCAATCACAGTTTGTGCTAACTATCTCTGTTCAGTGATTAATATGGGTTCAGTCACAGTTTGTGCTAACCACTGTTCAGTGATTAATATGGGTTCATTCACAGTTTGTGCTAACCATCTCTGTTCAGTGATTAATATGGGTTCAATCATAGTTTGTGCTAACCATCTCTGTTCAGTGATTAATATGGGTTCAATCATAGTTTGTGCTAACCATCTCTGTTCAGTGATTAATATGGGTTCAATCATAGTTTGTGCTAACCATCTCTGTTCAGTGATTAATATTGGTTCAGTGGCAGTTTGTGCTAACCACCTCTGTTCAGTGATTTCAACTGCTTCCAAATCTATGAGTCAAGCCCTGCTAACCTAATTTCCTGGATAAGTAAAAAACATCAGTGTTCTGTACTCAACAGAACAACATTTACTGCATATCAAAACCAACATCCCCCTTGATTTGGGAAGGGAAGAGTGGCGTTATCCTTGAAAACCTGGTTAGCGGTTTAGTTTGAAAATTGTCATCATTGTGCACTGTACCGCTGTATGTATCTGTTCATGATAACAGTGTTATTCTACTACCTGACAGGACTACAAACACAGCAACATACAGTAAATACCAATGTACCATAATGTAAAATATGTACAGTGTTGAATTTAAACTCTAAAATGTTTGTCACAATAATGGTGATGATGATGATGATTACGTTGATAATCATGGTGATTATATACTTTTATTCTGAAGGAGGATCATAGGAGATGAGGCAGCGTGTGATTCGTTGACCTGATCTATGGAATGTACATTGCGTAGCATGAGTATTAAGGTTCGGCCTCTGATTGACCGGTAACAGGGGGTGCAGTTTTCCCTCGGGTGGACGACCCGAGGATGATAAAAGTTAGATGCCTTATTTACTGTGCTACCTTTCTTTTCTGTCCCCCCCCCCCCCCCCCCCCTCCCTATGGAGTTATGACTACTGTATACAGTTTTAATCTTTTTCCCCGAGGTGACGTCACAGAAAACATCTGCTTTTCGAACTGAAAACACCCCAACTTTTAGCACCTCTGTTATTATTCCTAAACTCTATACTGCTGCTGTCCCACTGGGCACACACCGGTTGAATCCACATTGTTTCCACATAATTTTAACGGAATTACGTTGAACCAATGTGGATTAGACATTGAATTGGGGTAGGGTAGGTCTACCACCTGTTTATTGGATACTGTAATGAAAAGTACATTAGAGAATCATTTGTTCTGTTTTGGTTCAATAATTATACTTGTGGGTTTAACTGTGTAAGCTAGGTAGTGAATTTACAGCAGAGAACCTTTATATCCAGAAGCTATTTCACGTGGTTCCAATGTCTCCCACACAGACACAAACACACAACATGATGTAGAGGAAAAAATCCAACAACTAAATTAACCTTTGTCTTTCCCGGAGGGGTCTCAGATAACGATGTACTAGCAGAAGATGATGTACTAGCAGATGATGATGTACTAGCAGATGATGATGTACTAGCAGATAATGATGTACTAGCAGATGATGATGTATTTCATTACCGTTAAATGGATTGAATTGCCAGCATCCTTTTGTGTTGTCATCAATTCGGTTAAAATGTTCAACAAAGGCCAGCAGCATTTTTCCTCCTTCCGTTCAGATTTAGGAAATATGTGGTTGGCTGATGAAGGTTTACCAGTCTGTCAGTACTCATAACTTTGGTACTTTACACATTTTGACATTGTCCTCCTTTGGTAAGCTTGCCCATCCCCAACCAGAGGTCATAAACTGACCCATAAACCCTAACCCCTGATTCTCAGCCAGGCTCTGAACCCTTTCACTTGGAGTTGTCCCTAGACACTGTTCCCATGTCAGTTTGTGTTTCGCCTCTAACAGTTGATGTTAGGATATGGGAATAGTAAGAGAGACTTCTACCCCAAGCTAGGCCGGTTTTATAAATGTTCCCAAACTGATTACTTGTGAGATTGTTCTCTCTCTCTCTCCCTGATCTCTCTTCCTTCCTGACCTTGGTCACATCATGTTTCATCATGGTAGATTTATATGCGCTTGTTCAGAGTGTACGCATTCTAAAGTCATTCATGTCGCTGTAATAAACAGGCTAATATTTCTTATTTCTCACCTGAAGTCTTATTTTTCTTTCACGCACACACACATGCATGTCAACCCACACTACACTCTACACACTGATATGTGCAAACAGTCACAGTCTCACATGTATGAACCAGGCTATGCCTGAGTTGTATATGTTCCCCAGGGTTCGGTGGTATAACGGAAGACTGATCATGTCACCTTTACTGTGGAGAAATGTAAAGCTGAAGCTTTAAAGCTGAAGATCCACATCTGTGTCATATAAAGCCAGTCACTGCCTGTCAAGGATTCCTGCATGTACTATTCCTGTTCTGAAAGAACTAGATAACCTCTGACAAACCCCACTCAAACAGACTGGTAGTGTCAGTATATTCAAAACAAAAAATGATGCTTCAAGTGAGAATAGGCATTGGTCAGAAGCCAAAAAATGAAGGAAATTCCCATGAGCATCACAATTCCTATTCCAGCAATGCTCTACCAATGTTTTCCAGCCCACAGCTTTGACATACTACAGTAGCTATGTTGGTATTGTACTTCAAACTATGTGAACTATGTGTAGGCAGGTTGCTTAGGATTCAAACCTTCTCAAACAGCCTAATTCCTACTCTTAGAGGAGGTGCTTCCACAATCCAATACAAGTAAAAGTATTGGATTCTTCACCCACCACAGTAAGACATTATTCTATTGTTCATGCTTTTTTTTTTATTACATTTTTTTATACATTTTTTATTAAAGCTTTACTTTTATACTTACAAGAATATTATATATAGCTGTTTTTTCTTGTAGTAATGTTGAGCATGCCGGTATTTCCTAAAACCTTTATTTTAGCAAAACATGTAACTGAAAAAACTAATCATAATAACATCCTCTTTTGGTAAGGTGCCCAACATAACAACAGATGGTGGTGGGTTTTACACAATAGCTCAGATAGATAGAGCCTGTCTGTATTTCTGATTCATGTAACTGTGAGCTTACCTGTGTAATATTAAATTAAGCTCAGAATTAAGCTCAGAAACACTTGTTTTTCAAGCATGGTCCTTTAGCTTGGAAAGCTCTCGCCAGTTCGAACAACGTGACTCAAACCAGAGCATAGCGGACCTATTTCTCTCCATATCCCCGGAATCCTACCGCAAACTCTGAACATTTTCATCTGGATCTTCGCAACTAGCTAACCACAATCCCGGGTGACTACTCATGGCTAGCGTTTCCATCCCGGAGCAAGCACCAATTAGCCTGAAGCTAGCCTGGCAAGGGCTCCTGTGCTACCACCGAAGTCCACTCCCGGGCTACAATATCCGGACCCCTTCTACTGCCGGTACGGGACACCCCCGATCCTCTACCACTGGAATACCGAGATAATCTGCCCGAGGATTCCAACAGGCCCTCAGGCACAACGTCCGCTGAAGGCCCATTCTGCTAACCTGCTAGGCCTGCTAGCTGCCTAGATTTATTTGGAACCCTACTAACTCCACGACTGGTCCATCGACGTCCCCCATAGGCTAACTTGCTAGCCCCGGTCTGCTAACTGCTAGCTTGCCTGCTAGCTTGCCTGCCCCGTTCTGCCCCTACTAACTGCTTGCTTGCTAACCCAGTCTGCTAACTGCTAGCTCGTTTAGCCCTGGCCTACTAACTGTTAGCGTGTTAGCATCGGCCTGCTAACTGTCTGAATCGCCGTGTTCCCAGTCAGCCCAACCAATCACTGGACCCATATGTTCACTTGGCTACGCATGCCTCTCTCTAATATCAATATGCCTCGTCCATTACTGTCCTGATTAGTGATTGTTGTCTTATTTCACTTTAGAGCCTCTAGCCCTGCTCAATATGCCTTAACCAACCATGTTGTTCCACCTCCTACATATGCGATGACATCACCTGGTTTAAACGTCTCTATAGACTATATCTCTCTCATCATTACTCAATGCCTAGGTTTACCTCCAATGTACTCACATTATACCTTACCTTTGTCTGTACACTACAATTCGAGCATCTACTTCTAAAAATTCTCATTTCCAGAAACAAGTCTCTCACTGTTGCCGCTTGCTATATACCTCCCTCTGCCCCCAGCTGTACCCTCGATACCATATGTGAATTGATTGCCCCCCATCTATCTTCTGAGCTTGTGCTACTACGTGACCGAAACTGGAACATGCTTAATTAACACCCCGGCCATCCTAAAATCCAAGCTTGATGCCCTCAATCTTACACAAATTATCAATGAACCTACCAGGTACACCTCCAAATCCGTGAACACGGGCAACCTCATAGATGTCATCCTAACAAACTCGCCCTCCAAATACACCTCTGCTGTTTTCAATCAAGATCTCAGCGATCACTGCCTCATTGCCTGCATCCGTAATGGGTCTGCGACCAAACGACCACCCCTCATCACTGTCAAACGCTCCCTAAAACACTTCTGCGAGCAGGTCTTTCTAATTGACCTGGACGGGGTATCCTGTAATGACATTGACCTCATCCCGTTAGTAGATGATTCCTGGCTATTCTTTAAAAGTGCCTTCCTCACCATCTTAAATAAGCATGCCCCACTCAAAAAATGTTGAACTAGGAATAGATATAGTCCACTCCAGACCAATCTGCCCTTAACCAGCACAAAATCATCATGTGGCGTTCTCCATTAGCATCGAATAGCCCCCGTGATATGCAACTTTTCAGAGAAGTTAGGAACAAATATACACAGGCAATTAGGAAAGCTAAGGCTAGCTTTTTTAAACAGAAATTTTCATCCTGTAATACTAACTCAAAAAAGTTCTGGGACACTGTAAAGTCCATGGAGAATGAGAGCACCTCCTCCCAGCTGCCCACTGCTCTGAGGCTAGGAAACACTGTCACCACTGATAAATCCACTATAATTGAGAATTTCAATAAGCATTTCTCTACGGCTGGCCATGCTTTCCACCTGGCTACCCCTACCCCGATCAACTGCCCGGCACCCACCACAGCAACCCGCCAAAGCCCCCACCATTTCTCCTTTACCCAAATCCAGACAGCTGATGTTCTGAAAGAGCTGCAAAATCTGGACCCCTACAAATCAGCCGGGCTAGACAATCTGGACCCTCTCTTTCTAAAATTATCCGCCAACATTGTTGCATGGTGTACCATGTGCAGCTCTCTAACTACTTTTTACTTTTGCATGGCGACTTCAGATTTTCTGAGAACACACGGAAAAGTAACTTGACACTCTGTTGATCAGTCAGCGCAAATTTGGATTATAAGAATGACAAGACAGCAGGAGACAGAGCTCATGCCGGAGATGGAATTTATTCTACACATGTTTGAAACAGCAATGCTGTGGTGTCGAGTCTGGTAAGGTGTGTGTGTGTGTGTGTGTGTGTGTGTGTGTGTGTGTGTGTGTGTGTGTGTATGTGTGTGTGTGTGTGTGTGTGTGTGTGTGTGTGTGTGTGTGTGTGTGTAGATGCAGGTGAAACACTTCTCCCAGGGCTATCTATGCTAATGCCCCATTAAAGAAACATCTCTAACACTTCCCTGTGAATACCGATGGAGAAGTGTCTTTGTGTGAGCATATCATATGAGGCACCATGCAGTGCAGCGCTGCTTATTACGCCATTTACAGCCTGTGTATAATGCTCAGTGAATGGGGTTACACGTAGGATGAGTTATAAGGCTATGTCTATGTTGTATGTTATAATATAATTCATTATTTATAGCATGTAAAATGTTCTCAGTGGCTACTAGCTTCTTAAAGTCTTCTCAACGGCTACTCAGCGGCTTCTATCTTTATTTTCCCCCAACACAGCTCATTAGCTAGGTAGCTAGGTAACAATAGCTAGGTAGCTAGGTAACAGTAGCTAGGTAACAGTAGCTAGGTAACTAGGTAACAGTAGCTAGGTAGCTAGGAAACAGTAGCTAGGTTTCCATCCTATTGGCATTGAACATGTCTCCCTCCCTAGGAGATGGGGTGACCTTGATAATTTATTGTTAAAACGAGAGGCTGTCTGGATCTTTAACTTAAAGACCCTTGTTCTCTTCGGTCTCAACGTAGACTTTGATCTGAAGCCATTCTTGTGATTATTGTGACCTTGCCATTGTAATTGTTTGTAAGCTTGTGTAGTCTAAAATGACATTATGATCGTATGCTATCCATTTGTTGTTTGTATGCTGTTCTTTGTATGCCATTTTAATATTTGATAATTAACCAATGATATTAGGCCACTCTTGGCTATGATTACAGATACCTGTGTCTTTTGACACTACATACACAAGTCATCCTGCAGTGTTTGTGATTATACTCTGATGAAGACAGCTTGGCTGTCGAAACGTTGGTAATTACATTTTTGCATCTGAGCTCCTAGAGTGTGCGGCTCTCTATTATTTTCAAGTGTTCTACTCCGCTAGTCGGCACCTCGTCTAAATAGGTGTGCGTTTCTTTTTCTTCTAGATTGTTCCATCCAATTGCTGACAGATTTTCATGCAAATATTCTAACATCTGCATCAAAAACTAAATGCGCATTTTCCCACCAGAGATGTTTCCATAAAATGTACTTGCGGATAAAAAGCTGTTTGTGATGACGTAATGCACATACAAATACATTTTGCAGTTAGATTCCCATTTACCGAATAAAAAATACAAGTTAAATGGGTTTCCATTGCATTTTTTATTTTCTCTCAAAAAATGGTGTTATATAGCATGTGTGCCAGCACGCAGATATGTGTGCCAGCACGCAGAGTGTGGGTATAGCCTACATGATGAGATTATTATGGACAAAAGAGCGAGATCATTTTTATTTGGAAAGGAGTGTCAAACTCTTGACCTTGTACTTTGACCACCCTGTGAAGTTAATTTGAACTTATTTCATCTGTAGCTTAATAAACTGAAAGTGTTCCCAAAGAGTTGTAATGGGAGGGCCATACAACATGTCATCATGTGACTCCAAATTTACTTCCATATGATAGTTACAGTGGGGAGAACAAGTATGTGATACACTGCCGATTTTGCAGGTTTTCCTACTTACAAAGCATGTAACAGTCTGTAATTTTTATCATAGGTACACTTCAACGGTGAAAGACGGAATCTAAAACAAAAATCCAGCAAATCACATTGTAGGATTTTTAAGTCATTAATTTGCATTTTATTGCATGACATAAGTATTTGATCAACTACCAACCAGTAAGAGTTCTGGTAATCAGAGACTGGTTACTTTTTCTTTCAGAAGCCCTCCTGTTCTCCACTCATTACCTGTATTAACTGCACCTGTTTGAACTCGTTACCTGTATAAAAGATACCTGTCCACACACTCAATCAAACAGACTCCAACTTCTCCACAATGGCCAAGACCAGAGAGCTGTGTAAGGACATCAGGGATAAAATTGTAGACCTGCACAAGGCTGGGATGGGCTACAGGACAATAAGCAAGCAGCTTGGTGAGAAGGCAACAACTGTTGGCGCAATTATTAGAAAATGGAAGAAGTTCAAGATGACTGTCAATCACCCTCGGTCTGGGGATCCATGCAAGGTCTCACCTCGTGGGGCATCAATGATCATGAGGAAGGTGAGGGATCAGCCCAGAACTACACGGCAGGACCTGGTCAATGACCTGAAGAGAGCTGGGACTAAAGTCTCAAAGAAAACCATTAGTAACACACTACCCCGTCATGGATTAAAATCCTGCAGTGCATGCAAGGTCCCCCTGCTCAAGCCAGTGCATGTCCAGGCCCATCTGAAGTTTGCCAATGACCATCTGGATGATCCAGAGGAGGAATGGGAGAAGGTCATGTGGTCTGATGAGACAAAAATATAGCTTTTTGGTCCAAACTCCACTCGCCGTGTTTGGAGGAAGAAGAAGGATGAGTACAACCCCAAGAACACCATCCCAACCGTGAAGCATGGAGGTGGAAACATCATTCTTTCGGGATGCTTTTCTGCAAAGGGGACAGGACGACTGCAACGTATTGAGGGGAGGATGGATGGGGCAATTTATCGCGTGATCTTGGTCAACAACCTCCTTCCCTCAGTAAGAGCATTGAAGATGGGTCGTGGCTGGGTCTTCCAGCACGACAACGACCTGAAACACACAGCCAGGGCAACTAAGGAGTGGCTCCGTAAGAAGCATCTTAAGGTCCTGGAGTGGCCTAGCCAGTCTCCAGACCTGAACCCAATAGAAAATCTTTGGAGGGAGCTGAAAGTCCGTATTGCCCAGCGACAGCCCCGAAACCTGAAGGATCTGGAGAAGGTCTGTATGGAGGAGTGGGTCAAAATCCCTGCTGCAGTGTGTGCAAACCTGGTCAAGAACTACAGGAAACGTATGATCTCTGTAATTGCAAACAAAGGTTTCTGTACCAAATATTAAGTTCTGCTTGTCGGATGTATCAAATACTTATGTCATGCAATAAAATGCAAATTAATTACTTAAAAATCATACAATGTGATTTTCTGGATTTTTGTTTTAGATTCCGTCTCTCACAGTTGAAGTGATGATATGATAGACATTACAGACCTCTACATGCTTTGTAGGTAGGAAAACCTGCAAAATCAGCAGTGTATCAAATACTTGTTCTCCCCACTGTATTACATTTTTTTTTTTTTTTTAAGTGTTTACATCGGCTGTGGTCTAAGACACTGCGTCACAGTACTAGCTGTGCCACTAGAGCTTCTGGGTTCGAGTCCATGCTCTGTCACAGCCGGCCGCGACTGGGAAACCCATGGGGTGAAGCACAATTGGCCAGGCGTCGTCCGGGTTAGGGTAGGGTTTGGCCGGCAGGGATGTCCTTGTCCCATCGCGCACTAGCGACTCCTGTGGGGGGTTGGGGGCAGTGCACATTGACATGGTTGCCAGGTGTTCTGTGTTTCCTCTGATACACTGGTGTGGCTGGCTTCCGGGTTAAGTGGGCAACGTGTCAAGAAGCAGTGGGGCTTGGTTGGGTTGTGTTTCGGAGGACGCATGGCTCTCAACCTCCGCCTCTCCTGAGTCTGTACGGGAGACGCAGCGTGGAAACAAGACTGTAACTACCAATTGGATACCACAAAAATGTGGTAATAAACATTTATTGCACATTTCATTTTATTGACACAAAAGGATCCCACCTTTACCGACAACTTTTCTGTTTCCATCAAGCCTAACACGTACCTCACTCGTATAAAAAGGTTTGATGGAAACCTGGTTAGTGAGGAAGATAACATTTCATATTTGCTGCTTTTTACTTTTCGATTCCACATCTGGACCAGTTCCTCTACTCTATTCTCGTAACTTTTAATTCATATTTTCATATTTGGTCAGGATCCTCCTCTCTCCTCTTCTTTAGGTCTTAATTGTCCTAGAGGGGAGGAGTCTGACAGCTCCAACATTCTGATTTATTCCTCTCCACATTAATCCCACCATTCGTTAAGGATTCCTACATGTACCATGCCTGTTCTGAAAGTACAAAATAACCTGATACTACAAGTCAACAAGTCAAGCTTCCAAAATAATGTTCTCACAAATGGCGAAAACCATCAACGAAGGTGTCATAGTTTCTATACTGTGTGTGTGTGTGTGTGTATTCCCTTCAGTAGGATAATGTAGTCTCTAGAGAGAGGAGAAGTCAATGACTCCTGGCCTATGTTAAACCCCTTAATGCACTGGCCCTCACCGCTGTCAGTCTATGTTACTGCCATTAGACCTAATTACCATCTCTCTCTAAATGCAAGTATCCAGCTGCTCTCTGTCTGTCTATTCACCATCACTATATACATCCCTCTATTATCCACTGCTCTCTGTCTGTCTATTCACCATCACTATATACATCCTATTATCCACTGCTCTCCCTCTGTCTATTCACCATCACTATATACATCCCTCTATTATCCACTGCTCTCTGTCTGTCTATTCACCATCACTATATACATCCTATTATCCACTGCTCTCCCTCTGTCTATTCACCATAACTATATACATCCCTCTATTATCCACTGCTCTCCCTCTGTCTATTCACCATAACTATATACATCCCTCTATCATCCAGCTGCTCTCTCTCTGTCTGTCTATTCACCATCACTATATACATCCTATTATCCACTGCTCTCCCTCTGTCTATTCACCATCACTATATACATCCCTCTATTATCCACTGCTCTCTGTCTGTCTATTCACCATCACTATATACATCCTATTATCCACTGCTCTCCCTCTGTCTATTCACCATCACTATATACATCCCTCTATTATCCACTGCTCTCCCTCTGTCTATTCACCATCACTATATACATCCCTCTATTATCCACTGCTCTCCCTCTGTCTATTCACCATCACTATATACATCCCTATATTATCCACTGCTCTCCCTCTGTCTATTCACCATAACTATATACATCCCTCTATTATCCACTGCTCTCTCTCTGTCTATTCACCATAACTATATACATCCCTCTATCATCCAGCTGCTCTCTCTCTGTCTACTCACCATGACTATATACATCCCTCTATCATCCAGCTGCTCTCTCTCTGTCTACTCACCATCACTATATACATCCCTCTATCATGCAGCTGCTCTCTCTCTCTCTGTCTATTCACCATAACTATATACATCCCTCTATCATCCAGCTGCTCTCTCTCTGTCTATTCACCATCACTATATACATCCCTCTATTATCCACTGCTCTCTCTCTGTCTATTCACCATAACTATATACATCCCTCTATTATCCACTGCTCTCTCTCTGTCTATTCACCATCACTATATACATCCCTCTATTATCCACTTCTCTCTCTCTGTCTATTCACCATAACTATATACATCCCTCTATTATCCACTGCTCTCTCTCTGTCTATTCACCATAACTATATACATCCCTCTATTATCCACTGCTCTCCCTCTGTCTATTCACCATCACTATATACATCCCTATATTATCCACTGCTCTCTCTCTGTCTATTCACCATCACTATATACATCCCTCTATTATCCACTGCTCTCTCTCTGTCTGTCTATTTACCATAACTATATACATCCCTCTATCATGCAGCTGCTCTCTCTCTCTCTCTGTCTATTCACCATAACTATATACATCCCTCTATCATCCAGCTGCTCTCTGTCTGTCTATTCACCATCACTATATACATCCCTCTATTATCCAGCTGATCTCTCTCTGTCTATTCACCATCACTATATACATCCCTCTATTATCCAGCTGCTCTCTGTCTGTCTATTCACCATAACTATATACATCCCCCTATCATCCAGCTGCTCTCTCTCTCTCTGTCTATTCACCATCAATATATACATCCCTCTATCATCCAGCTGCTATCTCTCTCTGTCTATTCACCATAACTATATACATCCCTCTATCATCCAGCTGCTCTCTCTCTCTCTCTGTCTATTCACCATAACTATATACATCCCTCTATCATCCAGCTGCTCTCTCTCTCTCTGTCTATTCACCATCACTATATACATCCCTCTATTATCCACTGCTCTCTGTCTGTCTATTCACCATAACTATATACATCCCTCTATCATCCAGCTGCTCTCTCTCTGTCTATTCACCATCACTATATACATCCCTCTATCATGCAGCTGCTCTCTCTCTCTCTGTCTATTCACCATAACTATATACATCCCTCTATCATCCAGCTGCTCTCTCTCTGTCTATTCACCATCACTATATACATCCCTCTATCATGCAGCTGCTCTCTCTCTCTCTGTCTATTCACCATCACTATATACATCCCTCTATTATTCACTGCTCTCTGTCTGTCTATTCACCATCACTATATACATCCCTCTATTATCCACTGCTCTCTCTCTGTCTATTCACCATCACTATATACATCCCTCTATTATCCACTGCTCTCTGTCTGTCTATTCACCATAACTATATACATCCCTCTATAATCCAGCTGCTCTCTCTCTGTCTATTCACCATCACTATATACATCCCTCTATTATCCACTGCTCACTCTCTGTCTATTCACCATCACTATATACATCCCTCTATTATCCACTGCTCTCTCTCTGTCTATTCACCATCACTATATACATCCCTCTATTATCCACTGCTCTCTCTCTGTCTGTCTATTTACCATAACTATATACATCCCTCTATCATCCAGCTTCTCTCTCTCTTGTCTTTTCACCATCACTATATACATCCCTCTATCATCCAGCTGCTCTCTCTCTCTGTCTATTCACCATCACTATATACATCCCTCTATCATCCACTGCTCTCTGTCTGTCTATTCACCATAACTATATACATCCCTCTATCATCCAGCTGCTCTCTCTCTCTCTCTCTGTCTATTCACCATCACTATATACATCCCTCTATTATCCACTGCTCTCTCTCTGTCTATTCACCATAACTATATACATCCCTCTATCATCCAGCTGCTCTGTATCTGTCTATTCACCATCACTATATACATCCCTCTATTATCCACTGCTCTCCCTCTGTCTATTCACCATAACTATATACATCCCTCTATTATCCACTGCTCTCCCTCTGTCTATTCACCATCACTATATACATCCCTCTATTATCCACTGCTCTCTCTCTGTCTATTCACCATAACTATATACATCCCTCTATCATCCAGCTGCTCTCTCTCTGTCTATTCACCATCACTATATACATCCCTCTATCATCCACTGCTCTCTGTCTGTCTATTCACCATAACTATATACATCCCTCTATCATCCAGCTGCTCTCTCTCTCTCTCTCTGTCTATTCACCATCACTATATACATCCCTCTATTATCCACTGCTCTCTGTCTGTCTATTCACCATAACTATATACATCCCTCTATCATCCAGCTGCTCTGTATCTGTCTATTCACCATCACTATATACATCCCTCTATTATCCACTGCTTTCCCTCTGTCTATTCACCATAACTATATACATCCCTCTATTATCCACTGCTCTCCCTCTGTCTATTCACCATCACTATATACATCCCTCCATTATCCACTGCTCTCTCTCTGTCTATTCACCATAACTATATACATCCCTCTATTATCCACTGCTCTCTCTCTGTCTATTCACCATCACTATATACATCCCTCTATCATCCAGCTGCTCTCTCTCTGTCTATTCACCATCACTATATACATCCCTCTATCATGCAGCTGCTCTCTCTCTCTCTGTCTATTCACCATAACTATATACATCCCTCTATCATCCAGCTGCTCTCTGTCTGTCTATTCACCATCACTATATACATCCCTCTATCATCCAGCTGCTCTCTGTCTGTCTATTCACCATCACTATATACATCCCTCTATTTTCCACTGCTCTCTGTCTGTCTATTCACCATAACTATATACATCCCTCTATCATCCAGCTGCTCTCTCTCTGTCTATTCACCATCACTATATACATCCCTCTATTATCCACTGCTCTCTCTCTGTCTATTCACCATCACTATATACATCCCTCTATTATCCACTGCTCTCTCTCTGTCTATTCACCATCACTATATACATCCCTCTATTATCCACTGCTCTCTCTCTGTCTGTCTATTTACCATAACTATATACATCCCTCTATCATCCAGCTTCTCTCTCTCTTGTCTATTCACCATCACTATATACATCCCTCTATCATCCAGCTGCTCTCTCTCTCTCTGTCTATTCACCATCACTATATACATCCCTCTATCATCCAGCTGGTCTCTCTCTGTCTATTCACCATCACTATATACGTCCCTCTATCATCCAGCTGCTCTCTCTCTATGTCTATTTACCATAACTATATACATCCCTCTATCATCCAGCTGCTCTCTCTCTCTCTGTCTATTCACCATAACTATATACATCCCTCTATCAACCAGCTGCTCTCTCTCTCTGTCTATTCACCATAACTATATACATCTCTCTATCATCCAGCTGCTCTCTCTCTCTGTCTATTCACCATAACTATATACATCCCTCTATTATTATACAGCACAGCCAATTGATTCATTGCACAATGGATCTTGGCATCATGTGAAAAGGTCACACTGCTCTAAAGAGAACACTTAAAAGACCACTAGTGACTGATGGATCTGTCATAGATATTAAACACACAAACATGCACTCAAATACACACACAGGCACACAAAAACACACATGAGCACACACACACACAAACACACACACACACACACACACACACACACACACACACACACACACACACACACACACACACACACACACATACACACACACACACACACACACACACACATACACACACACACACACACTGACTCATCAGTGATCACAGATCAAGGGTCACTGATCAGGGGTCACAAATCAGGGGTCACAGATCAGGGGTCACAGAGTATCTTTAGCTGACTGGTCTCCGGTGTTGTTTAACTGTCCTATGCTCCACATTAGGGGACAACCAAACCCAGACCTGACAGGATGAGAGAGCATACCAATTACTACACAGACCCCTGGGAGTGTGTGCGTGTGTGTATGTGCGTGGGCACACGTGTGTGTTTGTTCACGTTGTGTTTCGTGCGTGCATGATTGTTTGTATGCGTGTTTTTGTGTGTGTGTGTGCTCATGTGTGTTTTTGTGTGCCTGTGTGTGTATTTGAGTGCATGTTTGTGTGTTTAATATCTATGACAGATCCATCAGTCACTAGTGGTCTTTTAAGTGTTCTCCATAGAGCAGTGTGACCTTTTCACATGATGCCAATAGCCATTGTGTAATGAATCAATTGGCTGTGCTGTAGCCGAACGTAGCCTTATGATAACGGGGCTAACTACATGAGATGACACTACCCACAGGGGCAGGCCACACTGTTCCCCCAGTGTATGATGTTGACCACAAACATCTACACCCAAAACACTCTCGTGAGGCAGAAAGCACAACGGTAGTACATTCACATTGCATGTGATTGTATTTTTGTGCAGAGGCAACATGCCCATAGGGGCACAAGGGCATGTGCCCCCTCAGATTTGTCCTGTTTGTTTTTGTATTTTTCAGATGAATTATTTCAGATTAATTCATTTCTAAACTTTATCATAATTGTTTATAAAAATATCTGTCAGCGCTATTTTGGAATGTTTCTTATAGACATAATATGAAAAGCATACGCTGCCAGCAATTGAAAGGGAACATTTTGGAGATTATGGGAAAATGATTAGGCCAAAGGTGAGGACACAACAGGTCACCTGACACAAGACTGAATCCAAACATTACACTGTTGATTTGATGTGCATTTTACATTTAGTGGACTTTTCCCCGCATTTGTAGATAACGAAATGTGAAAATACTCTGGATACATTCAGTAACATGGTGTGAATATTCCTGGAACATGCAGGGTAGATGCAACATAAGACAAACACATTACAAGGTTTTGAGTGGCCTCACATCTCCTTAAAGTGTGCCCAATTTCTAAGTAATTTCAATGCACTTTTATGACTCAAAGAAGAGTCTTCAACGATGAGGTTATTTTTTGACGTCTCTTAGTTGTGCTGTTTGGATCACAACCCTGCATCCCCGCCATCACACAATTACTGTTGTTGTTTATGCAATCCAAAAATGGTCCATTATAAATCGCAATCTTAGTCAGGAGGGCATCATTTGAAAGCTTGTTCTATTGCCAGGATGACTAGCTAAGTTATAAAATATGATATTACAGTGCTTTCACAAGGCAATTCAGGGAAACAGATCATCATTTTGTGGCGCAGCAAATTTTCTTCACAATAGACAAACATAGTTTTCATTAATGCACATCACACATACAGATCATTAATGTACATCACACATACAGATCATTAATGCACATCACACATACAGATCATTAATGCACATCACACATACAGATCATTAATGTACATCACACATACAGATCATTAATGCACATCACACATACAGATCATTAATGTACATCACACATACAGATCATTAATGTACATCACACATACAGATCATTAATGTACATCACACATAGAGATCATTAATGCACATCACACATACAGATCATTAATGTACATCACACATACAGATCATTAATGTACATCACACATACAGATCATTAATGTACATCACACATACAGATCATTAATGTACATCACACATACAGATCATTAATGTACATCACACATACAGATCATTAATGTACATCACACATACAGATCATTAATGCACATCACACATACAGATCATTAATGTACATCACACATACAGATCATTAATGCACATCACACATACAGATCATTAATGTACATCACACATACAGATCATTAATGTACATCACACATAGAGATCATTAATGCACATCACACATAGAGATCATTAATGCACATCACACATACAGATCATTAATGTACATCACACATAGAGATCATTAATGTACATCACACATAGAGATCATTAATGTACATCACACATACAGATCATTAATGTACATCACACATACAGATCATTAATGTACATCACACATACAGATCATTAATGTACATCACACATACAGATCATTAATGTACATCACACATACAGATCATTAATGTACATCACACATAGAGATCATTAATGCACATCACACATACAGATCGTTAATGCACATCACACATACAGATCATTAATGTACATCACACATACAGATCATTAATGTACATCACACATACAGATCATTAATGTACATCACACATAGAGATCATTAATGTACATCACACATAGAGATCATTAATGTACATCACACATACAGATCATTAATGTACATCACACATACAGATCATTAATGTACATCACACATACAGATCATTAATGCACATCACACATACAGATCATTAATGTACATCACACATACAGATCATTAATGTACATCACACATACAGATCATTAATGTACATCACACATAGAGATCATTAATGCACATCACACATACAGATCATTAATGTACATCACACATACAGATCATTAATGTACATCACACATACAGATCATTAATGTACATCACACATACAGATCATTAATGTACATCACACATACAGATCATTAATGTACATCACACATACAGATCATTAATGCACATCACACATACAGATCATTAATGTACATCACACATACAGATCATTAATGTACATCACACATACAGATCATTAATGTACATCACACATACAGATCATTAATGTACATCACACATAGAGATCATTAATGCACATCACACATACAGATCGTTAATGCACATCACACATAGAGATCATTAATGTACATCACACATAGAGATCATTAATGTACATCACACATACAGATCATTAATGTACATCACACATACAGATCATTAATGTACATCACACATAGAGATCATTAATGCACATCACACATACAGATCGTTAATGTACATCACACATACAGATCATTAATGTACATCACACATACAGATCATTAATGCACATCACACATACAGATCATTAATGCACATCACATATACAGATCATTAATGTACATCACACATACAGATCATTAATGTACATCACACATACAGATCATTAATGTACATCACACATACAGATAATAAACATTGACACTGTATATGACATGAGTTTTATGATATGGAAATGTGAAGAGCACATTTGGAATCACAGGTATTTGGCTTGCTTATATGACATCAAAACGGTATTGATCATAATCTACAACGTCTCATCTTTCAAAGTTCTCTTAATTTATAGCATTTCCCTCAATCAGAAAACAAAAAAAATGCAAGTGTTGCCCAATCAGCGGGAGGGATTGGGGGCGACTTCTTGTCGCACGAGGTGCTCTAGTTAGGACCGTCGGTCAGTCAAACTCCACACGGCGCTGTGAAGTATAACATGTATAAGATGTTACTGTACAGCCACCGTGTGTCAGTCAAACTCCACATGGCGCTGTGAAGTATAACATGTATAAGATGTTACTGTACAGCCACCGTGTGTCAGTCAAACTCCACATGGCGCTGTGAAGTATAACATGTATAAGATGTTACTGTACAGCCACCGTGTGTCACGTCCGTTGACTGAGTGAGATCAAAGCGCAGCGTGGAAAGTGTTCATGATACATTAATACTGAAACACCGACAAAACAACAAAATACGAACAAACGTAAAGTTCTGCAGGGCTCTACAGCAACTGTGCATAAACAAGATCCCACAAACTCAGGTGGAAAACAGGCTGCCTAAGTATGATTGATTCCCAATCAGAGACAACGATAAACAGCTGCCTCTGATTGGGAACCATACCCGGCCAACAAAGAAATAGAAAACTAGAATGCCCACCCAAATCACACCCTGATCTAACCAGATAGAGAGATAAACAGGCTCTCTAAGGTCAGGGCGTGACACCGTGATCCAATTTAGGCTTTTATCAGTGCCGTTTACGGTACAAGTGTAAAGGGCTACAGAATCAACATGCATCATTTATTAAAATTAGAATTGAACAGGTAAAGAAGTATGTTTAGATAACCTATGCGCACCAGCGACTCCTGTGGTGGGCCTGGCGCGGTAGGTTGCCAGGTGCACGGTGTTTCCTCCGACACATTGATGTGGCTGGCTTCTGGGTTGGATGCGCGCTGTGTTAAGAAGCAGTGCGTCTTGGTTGGGTTGTGTATCGGAGGACGCATGACTTTAAACCTTCGTCTCTCCCGAGCCCGTATGGGAGTTGTAGCGATGAGTAGTAGCTACTAAAAAACAATTGGATACCACGAAATTGGGGAGAAAAAGGGGTCAAATTCAAAACATACACACACAAAAAAAAAGATAACCTATGCAGAAAAATATACATATAATTTACAACCCCCTTCATCATTAGTACTTCAAGCCCCTTCTAAATAAATGGGTGAATGGCGCTCCTGTTTATGTGTGATATGATTGTGTGATGTGTGTGTGGGATTGTGCGATGTGTGAGTGTGTGATTGTGTGTTGTGTGTGTTTGTCCGGATGGGGCTGAGACATTTACATTATCAGGGGAACTCATGTCATCCATTACCAATCAAATCTTAGATAGCGTTCTAGTTGGGTTGTGTGTCTCCTATTCTAATCGAATCCATGGCTCCCTCTGAAAGCCAACTTCGCTGTTGCTCCAACCAAACACAAATACACATGCACACACAAATACACACACACACACACACACTCTCACGCGGGTTGAGTTTTCCTATCAAAGCGTTTCCTGTCTCAAATTTCCATCAGTTATCAAAGTTCCTGATTGAATTTGAAAAGTGAGCCCAGCTATGTCAATCACATTACATGCATGGTCCACATCATGCCGTCTCTCATCAGACTCAGATGTGGTGTGTGTGTGTTTCTGTGTCGATGTGTGGTTAAAGAACGCTCCAGAGACAGTGTCATGGACACGCCAGCCCACAGCACCACTCAGAGTAGAACTAGTAAAAGACAACGGGCAGGGGGAAAGAGAAAGAGAGAGCGATTGAGGTAGAGGGCATGAGTGAGGGTTTGAAAAACATAGAGGGAGAGAAAAATACAGAGAAAGAGAGAAGGAATGGGAAAATTAGAGAGGGAGTGAGAGAGAGAATGTTAGATTGATTATTTGTGGTGGGGATTTGTCATAAAAATACCACATTAGAGTCTGACTCAGCACACACAGAGTGAACACAGAATCTCTTCCAGTAACCAGAGGGTAACACAGCTTACGTGTGTGTGTGTGTGTGTGTGTGTGTGTGTGTGTGTGTGTGTGTGTTTGTGTGTGTGTGTGTGTGTGTGTGTGTGCGTGTGTGTGTGCTTGCGTGTTGTTGTCCTAGTTGTGCTTGTGCAGTGATTGTGTTTCCAGAAGATAAAACTGTACAATAACAGTTGTTACTTCCTAAACGGTGGCCTGTGTATTGACCCTCTCTGTATGGGCTAAGTGTTGTGTTTACAACAGTGTTTCCCCTGCCAATACTGAGGCGGGGTGCCAAGCTCTGTCACCTCCAGAACAGTTGGTTTCAATCTAATGTTTTTTTGATGTGTAGCCCACCACCCACATTGTAGCGGACCTTTCACCCCTCCAGAGAAATTTAGGGGAAACACTTTTTTATGATGCATTTTCTTTTCCTCATTTGAAAAAGCAATCTCTCGCCTCATCTAGCATGGTTTATAGCCTGATGAATATTCAGC
The DNA here is from genome assembly GCF_057628025.1 of Oncorhynchus mykiss. NCBI lineage: Eukaryota > Metazoa > Chordata > Actinopteri > Salmoniformes > Salmonidae > Oncorhynchus > Oncorhynchus mykiss. The sequence goes on from NC_143029.1 coordinate 78,596,401, forward strand.
AGCTTGTCTCCTATGAGCCAATAGAAACACATCTGTTATGAGCTTAATGGCACTGATAGGCTATGACCTTTGACCTTCTAAACCCTAGCTCATCAAGTTCCGCTCATTGACGAGGCTGTCACTCCCTCCTCTGGGGATAGATGCCTCCTCTCCTCCTCCTCCTGCCGGTCCATCCCTCCTGTATTCCTTTATTATAATCAACCTCACTTCCCTTCTTCTCAGAAGAGTCAATGTTAATGTCACTGTCACAGACTTACAGGGCAGGCTCCTCTCTGTTCTCTGGTCCAATTCCAGTCCCAGGGAATTTCCAATCCAATTCCCGTTTACTGGAAGGGTCCCGCCCCTTATAAATACTCAATTTACTCTGCAACACACGTTTGTTTTACGATCCTTCTGGGGACCATTCAAAATCCTGTTTTCCCTAGCCCATAACCCTACATTTAACCCTTAATCTAACCTTAACCCAAACCTTAACCCCAAATCCTAACTCCTAACCTTAACCCTAATAGGCAACCTGACCCTAAACCTAACCCCTACGCCTAAAATAGCCTTTTTCCTTGTAGTGACCAGCAACAGGTTCCCACTTGTTAGAATTGCCCTTGTTTTACTCTCCTTGTGATTACTTCAGGTCCCCAGAAAATAGTAAAACAAAAAACACACACCCCTTATCCATACAAACAGCCAAAAGGTCTTGACCAATCAATGGAAATCTGTTAGAAAATAGACACACCACCTTGTCAATATCTAGCATGGGCTTAATGAATGAGAGGCTGGGGGCAGTGGGGGATATGGGGGTTGAGGTGGTGTGGGATAGTTAAGGGGGTGATGGGGAGTTTGAGGTATGTGGATCATTTGTTTGTTCCACTGGGATTTGCAGACTGACCAGACTTCTGATTAGTGAGTCATTGGTGTGCTAAAGACACAGAGAAAGTTCAATGGCCTTGCTGGTTGACCACAAGTGAAATGATAAGGACATCTAAGAGCTGAAGACTTCTGATCTGATATGTGGTCTCTTCTGGCCAAACAGGAGGCTCTTGGGGGTTTCAGAGAGAGAGAGGGAAGAGGAAAAAGAGTCTTACGGTTTGATGTTAAGTGGAGTTTGAGGTTAGAGGTTAACAGCTTATGTGTAAGTGTCACGACTTCCACGGAAGGTGGTTCCTCTCCTTGTTCGGGCGGTGTTCGGCGGTCGGTGTCGCCTGCATACTAGCCATCACCGATCCATTTATTATTTTACGTTTGTTTTGTCTTTGGTTCTTTCACACCTGGTTTCATTTGCTTTCATTTCTGTGTGTATAATTACCCCTGTTTCCTGCTTAGGTTTGTGCGAGATTATTTGTGTGATGTTGCTCGTTGAGGTTGTGCCTTAGTTATTTTCACTTATTATACCGAGTGTGTATAAGTTTAAGGAGAGTTGTTTTTCCTCCTTCCGTGTTCTCTTTTGTCGAGGGCGTTCATTTGGTATTGTACCTGACCTTATTGTGTTGGACTTGCCTATTAAAAGACGTTACTTGGACATCTCTGCTCTCCTGCGCTTGACTTCTTCGCCTACCTCTAAACACATTAACATAACAGTAAGGCGAGATCTGCAAACTAGGGATTAGTGTGTGTGTACTGTACTGTACACTATACACTACCATTCAAAAGTTTGGGGTCACTTAGAAATGTCCTTGTTTTTGAAAGAAAAGCACATTTTGTTGTCCTTTAAAATAATATCATATTGATCAGAAATACAGTGTAGATATTGTTAATGTTGTAAATGACTATTGTAGGTGGAGAGGCCCATTATCAGCAACAATCACTCCTGTGTTCCAATGGCACGTTGTGTTAGCTAATCCAAGTTTATCATTTTAAAAGGCTAATTGGTCACTAGAAAACACTTTTGCAATTATGTTAGCACAGCTGAAAACTGTTGTTCTGATTAAAGAAGCAATATAACTGGCCTTCTTTAGACTAGTTGAGTATCTGGAGCATCAGCATTTGTGGATTCGATTACAGGTTCAAAATGTCCAGAAACAAAGGACTTTCTTCTGAAACTCGTCAGTCTATTCTTGTTTTGAGAAATGAAGGCTATTCCATGCGAGAAACTGCCAGGAAACTGAAGATCTCGTACAGCGCTGTGTACTACTCCCTTCACAGAATGGCACAATCTGGCTCTAAACAGAATAGAAAGAGGAGTGGGAGGCCCCGGTGCACATCGTAGCACTTTTAACGATAGTGTACGTGTACATGTGCTGTGTGTGTATCTGTGTGTGTGTGCGTGTATATGTGTGTGTGTGTTTTACTTCCTGCTCCCAGTAATTAGATGCAGTTCCCCCACTGCCATTCATCTGATTCTCCTTGAGAAGATAGTGGGGAAACGAAATACTTCCCAGCTTTGACCTCTGGGACCGTTGGAAGCATGCCGACAGCTAGACCCCATGTCATGGTGGTTCCTCAACCTACTGACATTGTTCCACACAATGCATTATTCCATTAAGCAGATCTCTAGTTGAAGCTTACTGTATTGTAGCTGGTTAACACAAACACAATAGGGGCAGACAAAGCATACTCAATAGAATAATCAGAGTGAAGCATAAAAACTCATGCAGAATAGGACAGGCTACAAGATGTTTGTTACTGTATAAACAGTAAAGCAGCTGGGGAACAACAGTCTGGGAATTGTCAGGAATGGAACAGTGACTACACTCTTACAGAAAAAGGGTGCTATCTAGAACCTAAAATTTGTTCAGCTGTCCCCATAGGAGAACTCTTTAAATAACAATTTTTGGTTCCAGGTAAAACCCTTTTGAGTTCCATGTAGAACCCTTTTGAGTTCTGTGTAGAATCCTTTCCACAGACAGTTCTACATGGATCCCAAAAGAGCTCTACCTAGAAACAAAAAGGGTTATTCTATGGGGACAGCCGAAGAACCCTTCTGGAACCATTTTAAAAGTGTAGATAGAATAACATCTCAAAGGTTTACTGTGAGAGAAAAACTATTTTAAAAGCAAGTCCTGACTCTGACACATTGTTTATTTCCAAGTGAGAATGTTGCATTGATTAGAGAGCACTGGGTTTGCTTATGAAAGTGGCTACATGTTTTTTTTTGCCCTATCAATAACATGAGTCATTGAGACCTGTCTGCCACATGTACTTTGAGCATGCTGTGTGTGCACGTGTGCATGTGTGCATGTGTGTGTGTGAGAGGGTGTGTGTGAGAGGGTGTGTGTGTGTGTGTGAGAGAGGGTGTGTGTGTGTGTGTGAGAGAGGGTGTGTGTGTGTATGTGTGTGTGTGTGTGTGTGTGTGTGTGTGTGTGTGTGTGTGTGTGTGTGTGTGTGTGCGTGCGTGCGTGTGTGTGTGTGTGTGTGTGTTTGTGTGATTTATAACTGTGGTCTTGTGATGTTTGCTTTCAGTTCAGATTTCCATCATCTCCATTCCATCACACAGATTACCACGTATGACATCACTGCATGCAGGACCCCTGGATTTTTGTACTGAAACACACAGACCCGTGCACGCACGCACGTACGCACACACACACACACACACACACACACACACACACACACACACACACACACACACACACACACACACACACCAAATCAACACGTCTTGCACTCTAACAACAGCTGTAACTGCCATGTTAAACAAGCATGAACTAGTGATTGGCACATCTGTCAAGGTGATGGAATTATGACCTCTCTCTCTTGTGCTCCCTCTTTCGCCCTCTTGCTCATGTGTGTTTGGTCAGTGTATGTGTGCGTCCCTGCATAGGGTGTGTGTGTGTGTGTGTGTGTGTGTGTGTGTGTGTGTGTGTGTGTGTGTGTGTGTGTGTGTGTTGTTGTTGCAGGGAGACAAACGGATTGCTGTTGTGCCTGTAATTCATCTGTGTACTCACTAACCAAGGTATGACCCAAATAACTCTGTAATTTATGTTGACTTTCATGCTCTTAGTTATTCAGATATACCAGAAATTCCCTGTCTGTATAGGATATAAATTATATTTAGCATCTTAGTGAACTTTTCATATCTGGTATCCTTAATAATGTATGGACAGTAAACATTCATCATTGTGTGTAGACATTGACTTACTTACGCAAACATATACAATCACAAACATACACGCACACACATACACACATGCACAGGCACAAACAAACATTTTCTTGAGATCATTAGGGACCCAGTCTAAAGCTGTGGCCCTGGGAACACTGTTAGCAGCTGTTGGAGAGGCTGATCTGTCATTCAAACCTACAATAGAGACACAAACAGCCTGAGATCTGATGTAGTGTGTGTGTGTGTGTATGTGTGTGTATGTGTGTGTGTGTGTGTGTGTGTGTGTGTGTGTGTGTGTGTGTGTGTGTGTGTGTGTGTGTGTGTGTGTGTGTGTGTGTGTGTGTGTGTGTGTGTGCAAGGAACCAAAGAGTAAAAAATAAGTGGGAAAATTGAGAAAAGGAAAAATGGCATAGAGAGAGAGAGAGCAGCTGGATAATAGAGGGATGTATATAGTGATGGTGAATAGACAGAGAGAGAGCAGCTGGAAAATAGAGGGATGTATATAGTTATGGTGAATAGACAGAGAGAGAGAGAGCAGTGGATACTAGAGGGATGTATATAGTGATGGTGAATAGACAGAGAGACAGCAGCTGGATGATAGAGGGATGTATATAGTTATGGTGAATAGACAGACAGAGAGCAGCTGGATAATAGAGGGATGTATATAGTTATGGTGAATAGACAGACAGAGAGCAGCTGGATGATAGGGGGATGTATATAGTTATGGTGAATAGACAGACAGAGAGCAGCTGGATAATAGAGGGATGTATATAGTTATGGTGAATAGAGAGAGAGAGAGAGCAGCTGGATGATAGAGGGATGTATATAGTTATGGTGAATAGACAGAGAGAGAGCAGCTGGAAAATAGAGGGATGTATATTGTTATGGTGAATAGACAGAGAGAGAGCAGCTGGAAAATAGAGGGATGTATATAGTTATGGTGAATAGACAGGGAGAGAGAGCAGCTGGATAATAGAGGGATGTATATAGTGATGGTGAATAGACAGAGAGAGAGAGAGCAGTGGATACTAGAGGGATGTATATAGTGATGGTGAATAGACAGAGAGACAGCAGCTGGATGATAGAGGGATGTATATAGTTATGGTGAATAGACAGACAGAGAGCAGCTGGATAATAGAGGGATGTATATAGTTATGGTGAATAGACAGACAGAGAGCAGCTGGATGATAGGGGGATGTATATAGTTATGGTGAATAGACAGACAGAGAGCAGCTGGATAATAGAGGGATGTATATAGTTATGGTGAATAGAGAGAGAGAGAGAGCAGCTGGATGATAGAGGGATGTATATAGTTATGGTGAATAGACAGAGAGAGAGCAGCTGGAAAATAGAGGGATGTATATTGTTATGGTGAATAGACAGAGAGAGAGCAGCTGGAAAATAGAGGGATGTATATAGTTATGGTGAATAGACAGGGAGAGAGAGCAGCTGGATAATAGAGGGATGTATATAGTGATGGTGAATAGACATAGAGAGAGCAGCTGGATAATAGAGGGATGTATATAGTGATGGTGAATGACAGAGAGAGAGCAGCTGGATAATAGAGGGATGTATATAGTGATGGTGAATAGACAGAGAGACAGCAGCTGGATGATAGAGGGATGTATATAGTTATGGTGAATAGACAGACAGAGAGCAGCTGGATAATAGAGGGATGTATATAGTGATGGTGAATAGACAGAGAGAGACCAGCTGGATGATAGGGGGATGTATATAGTTATGGTGAATAGACAGACAGAGAGCAGCTGGATAATAGAGGGATGTATATAGTTATGGTGAATAGAGAGAGAGAGAGAGAGCAGCTGGATGATAGAGGGATGTATATAGTTATGGTGAATAGACAGAGAGAGAGCAGCTGGAAAATAAAGGGATGTATATTGTTATGGTGAATAGACAGAGAGAGAGCAGCTGGAAAATAGAGGGATGTATATAGTTATGGTGAATAGACAGGGAGAGAGAGCAGCTGGATAATAGAGGGATGTATATAGTGATGGTGAATAGACATAGAGAGAGCAGCTGGATAATAGAGGGATGTATATAGTGATGGTGAATGACAGAGAGAGAGCAGCTGGATAATAGAGGGATGTATATAGTGATGGTGAATAGACAGAGAGACAGCAGCTGGATGATAGAGGGATGTATATAGTTATGGTGAATAGACAGACAGAGAGCAGCTGGATAATAGAGGGATGTATATAGTTATGGTGAATAGACAGAGAGAGAGAGAGAGAGAGAGAGCAGTGGACTATAGAGGGATGTATATAGTTATGGTTAATAGACAGAGAGAGAGCAGCTGGAAAATAGAGGGATGTATATAGTTATGGTGAATAGACAGGGAGAGAGACCAGCTGGATAATAGAGGGATGTATATAGTGATGGTGAATAGACAGAGAGAGAGCAGATGGATAATAGAGGGATTTATATAGTTATGGTGAATAGACAGAGAGAGAGAGAGCAGCTGGATAATAGAGGGATGTATATAGTGATGGTGAATAGACAGAGAGAGAGCAGCTGGATAATCGAGGGATGTATATAGTGATGGTGAATAGACAGAGAGAGAGCAGCTGGATAATAGAGGGGTGTATATAGTAATGGTGAATAGACAGAGAGAGAGCAGTGGATAATAGAGAGATGTATATAGTGATGGTGAATAGACAGAGAGAGAGCAGCTGGATAATAGAGGGATGTATATAGTTATGGTGAATAGACAGAGAGAGAGAGAGCAGCTGGATAATAGAGGGATGTATATAGTGATGGTGAATAGACAGAGAGAGAGCAGTTGGATAATAGAGGGATGTATATAGTGATGGTGAATAGACAGAGAGAGAGCAGCTGGATAATAGAGGGGTGTATATAGTGATGGTGAATAGACAGAGAGAGAGCAGTGGATAATAGAGGGATGTATATAGTTATGGTGAATAGTCAGACAGAGAGCAGCTGGATAATAGAGGGATGTATATAGTGATGGTGAATAGACAGACAGAAAGCAGCTGGATGATAGAGGGATGTATATAGTTATGGTGAATAGACAGAGAGAGAGAGCAGTGGATACTAGAGGGATGTACATAGTGATGGTGAATAGACAGAGAGAGAGCAGCTGGATAATAGAGGGATGTATATAGTGATGGTGAATAGACAGAGAGAGAGCAGCTGGATAATAGAGGGATGTATATAGTGATGGTGAATAGACAGAGAGAGAGAGAGCAGCTGGATAATAGAGGGATGTATATAATGATGGTGAATAGACAGAGAGACAGCAGCTGGATGATAGAGGGATGTATATAGTTATGGTGAATAGACAGACAGAGAGCAGCTGGATAATAGAGGGATGTATATGGTTATGGTGAATAGACAGACAGAGAGCAGCTGGATAATAGAGGGATGTATATAGTTATGGTGAATAGAGAGAGAGAGAGAGCAGCTGGATGATAGAGGGATGTATATAGTTATGGTGAATAGACAGAGAGAGAGCAGCTTGAAAATAGAGGGATGTATATAGTTATGGTGAATAGACAGAGAGAGAGCAGCTGGAAAATAGAGGGATGTATATAGTTATGGTGAATAGACAGGGAGAGAGAGCAGCTGGATAATAGAGGGATGTATATAGTGATGGTGAATAGACATAGAGAGAGCAGCTGGATAATAGAGGGATGTATATAGTGATGGTGAATGACAGAGAGAGAGCAGCTGGATAATAGAGGGATGTATATAGTGATGGTGAATGACAGAGAGAGAGCAGTGGATAATAGAGAGATGTATATAGTGATGGTGAATAGACAGAGAGAGAGCAGCTGGATAATAGATGGATGTATATAGTTATGGTGAATAGACAGAGAGAGAGAGAGAGAGAGAGCAGTGGACTATAGAGGGATGTATATAGTTATGGTTAATAGACAGAGAGAGAGCAGCTGGAAAATAGAGGGATGTATATAGTTATGGTGAATAGACAGGGAGAGAGACCAGCTGGATAATAGAGGGATGTATATAGTGATGGTGAATAGACAGAGAGAGAGCAGCTGGATAATAGAGGGATGTATATAGTTATGGTGAATAGAGAGAGAGAGAGAGCAGCTGGATAATAGAGGGATGTATATAGTGATGGTGAATGACAGAGAGAGAGCAGTGGATAATAGAGAGATGTATATAGTGATGGTGAATAGACAGAGAGAGAGCAGCTGGATAATACAGGGATGTATATAGTTATGGTGAATAGACAGAGAGAGAGAGCAGCTGGATAATAGAGGGATGTATATAGTGATGGTGAATGACAGAGAGAGAGCAGTGGATAATAGAGAGATGTATATAGTGATGGTGAATAGACAGAGAGAGAGCAGCTGGATAATAGAGGGATGTATATAGTTATGGTGAATAGACAGAGAGAGAGAGAGAGAGAGAGCAGTGGACTATAGAGGGATGTATATAGTTATGGTTAATAGACAGAGAGAGAGCAGCTGGAAAATAGAGGGATGTATATAGTTATGGTGAATAGACAGGGAGAGAGACCAGCTGGATAATAGAGGGATTTATATAGTTATGGTGAATAGACAGAGAGAGAGAGAGCAGCTGGATAATAGAGGGATGTATATAGTGATGGTGAATAGACAGAGAGAGAGCAGTTGGATAATCGAGGGATGTATATAGTGATGGTGAATAGACAGAGAGAGAGCAGCTGGATAATAGAGGGGTGTATATAGTAATGGTGAATAGACAGAGAGAGAGCAGTGGATAATAGAGAGATGTATATAGTGATGGTGAATAGACAGAGAGAGAGCAGCTGGATAATAGAGGGATGTATATAGTTATGGTGAATAGACAGAGAGAGAGAGAGCAGCTGGATAATAGAGGGATGTATATAGTGATGGTGAATAGACAGAGAGAGAGCAGTTGGATAATAGAGGGATGTATATAGTGATGGTGAATAGACAGAGAGAGAGCAGCTGGATAATAGAGGGGTGTATATAGTGATGGTGAATAGACAGAGAGAGAGCAGTGGATAATAGAGGGATGTATATAGTTATGGTGAATAGTCAGACAGAGAGCAGCTGGATAATAGAGGGATGTATATAGTGATGGTGAATAGACAGACAGAAAGCAGCTGGATGATAGAGGGATGTATATAGTTATGGTGAATAGACAGAGAGAGAGAGCAGTGGATACTAGAGGGATGTACATAGTGATGGTGAATAGACAGAGAGAGAGCAGCTGGATAATAGAGGGATGTATATAGTGATGGTGAATAGACAGAGAGAGAGCAGCTGGATAATAGAGGGATGTATATAGTGATGGTGAATAGACAGAGAGAGAGCAGCTGGATAATAGAGGGATGTATATAGTGATGGTGAATAGACAGAGAGAGAGCAGTTTGATAATAGAGGGATGTATATAGTGATGGTGAATAGACACAGACAGAGCAGCTGGATAATAAAGGGATGTATATAGTTATGGTGAATAGACAGAGAGAGAGCAGCTGGATAATATTGGGATGTATATAGTTATGGTGAATAGACAGAGAGAGAGCAGTGGATAATAGAGGGATGTATATAGTGATGGTGAATAGACAGAGAGAGAGCAGTGGATGATAGAGGGATGTATATAGTGATGGTGAATAGACAGATAGAGAGCAGCTGGATAATAGAGGGATGTATACAGTGATGGTGAATAGACAGAGAGAGAGCAGCTGGATAATAGAGGGATGTATATAGTGATGGTGAATAGACAGAGAGAGCAGTGGATAATAGAGGGATGTATATAGTGATGGTGAATAGACAGAGAGAGAGCAGTGGATGATAGAGGGATGTATATAGTGATGGTGATCAGACAGAGAGAGAGCAGCTGGATAATAGAGGGATGTATATAGTGATGGTGAATAGACAGAGAGAGAGCAGCTGGATAATAGAGGGATGTATATAGTGATGGTGAATAGACAGAGAGAGAGCAGCTGGATGATAGAGGGATATATATAGTGATGGTGAATAGACAGAGAGAGAGCAGTGGATAATAGAGGGATGTATATAGTGATGGTGAATAGACAGAGAGAGAGCAGTGGATGATAGAGGGATGTATATAGTGATGGTGATCAGACAGAGAGAGAGCAGCTGGATAATAGAGGGATGTATATAGTGATGGTGAATAGACAGAGAGAGAGCAGCTGGATGATAGAGGGATGTATATAGTTATGGTGAATAGACAGAGAGAGAGAGAGCAGCTGGATAATAGAGGGATATATATAGTGATGGTGAATAGACAGAGAGAGTGCAGCTGGATGATAGATGGATGTATATAGTGATGGTGAATAGACAGAGAGAGAGCAGCTGGATAATGGATAACTGTCTGGTCTCTGTGTTAAGAGGTCACAGTCCTCTCTGCGTCCTCTGATTCCTCTTCCTACTGTCCCCCCTGACAATACCGGAACCCTGTCTGTTTTACTGAAGAAGGACAGGAGAAAAGAAACACAAGCCCATAGTCACACGCGTATTTAAAAAAGAAAAGAAAAAAAAACTTTGAGAAAAGTTATGAGTCACCCTTTTGTTGTTTGATCACTTTGTACAATGGAAGACTCAATTCAGCTAGACATCTGAGAACTGTAGTAGTTGTGTGAACACAGTTGTTATGATTGTAGTGTGTAGTCCGTGTTGTTGAAGAAACAATATCTCACTGAACAGGCCTGTTCAGCGATGTTAAAACATCCTAAACATTACAGATAGAAATGCCAGGAATAGAGGTGACATGATTCCATATTCTACATGACAGATAACATATCTAGACTGTTCTAAACTATACACACTATACACTATACAGTTGCACCTTCTGCCTTGAACAGGTACCCGGACTGCTGTACAGTACATTGCTACATACTCGCTCAATGTATGTGGGCCAACCAGCTAGACTGCTTCATGATGTTTAACTGCAGATTGTTTCATTCCTCTCTGTCACACTTATAGTTGGCATTTTACCTGGCCCTCAGTTTCTCAGTTAGGAGAACAGACAAAGGTCTGAGAGGGACATACAGAGAAAATTGGCACAAATGGCAAGCAGCATTTGTGGTAAGTCTTTTGATCACAGCACGCTAACATGTAGTAGTATTTACTTCTATTTACCTTTCTGCAATACTATCCTTAAAATGTAACCATTGTTTGTGTTGCTGTCATTGTTGTAGCACAGATTGCAATAAAGATTAGACTACTTTTAAACAGTACACTTTTAAAATGATTAACTGGCAAGCACCATTACATGCAGGATTTTTTCCCCTAAGTACCATAATTAACAATTGTTACTACATCTATTCTTAGTAAAAGTCAGGGAAATTATGACGCTGTAAGGTGAGACAGGATCATACATTTCCCACCTCAGATTGAGAGAAAATTGATGATCATGTGGGAAATTTGGTAATCAATCTAAGCACTGGAATCCATGGACAAACAGGTGTTTCAAAAAATGTATCAACCCCTACAAAAATGTCCATCAATTATAATTCCCATAATAATCCACATCTCCTCTTGCTGCAGGATTATTTTCCTGCTGTGAGAAACTGCTAAAATTAACACAGCAGGTCTGCTTCTTATGCACAGGCTTCGCTCAGGTTGTTTCAAAAGCCTGGAGAAGTTGTCGGCAGGAAGATGATAGGGGTGGAGTACTGTATGGTGGGGTTAAGTACGATGGAAACTAGTGACGCATTGCAATTTGTCAAACCAATAAAATATGTTGCCTGAAGCTCCAAACAGAGGTGGTGTTTCAGACTGTTTTTCTGACTTGCAATAACCTAGCTTGCATAAGATACAGAGCCTTGCAAATGTATTCATCCCATCTTGGCTTTTTTCATATTTTGTTGCATTACAACCTGTAATTTAACCTGTTTGGGATAGTGGGCAGCATTTTCACGTTTGGATGAAAGGTGCCCAGAGTAAACTGCCTGCTACTCAGTCCCAGTTACTAATATATGAATATTATTAGTATATTTGGATAGAAAACACCCGGAAGTTTCTAAAACTGTTTGAATGATGTCTGTGAGTATAACAGAACTCATATGGCAGGTGAAAACCTGAGAATAATCCATCCAGGAAGTGGGAAATCTGAGGTTTGTAGTTTTTCAAAGCTTGGCCTATCGAAAACACAGTGTCTATAGGGTCAAATTGCATTTCCTAAGACTTCCACTAGATGCCAACAGTCTTTAGAACCTTGCTTGATGCTTCTACTGTAAAGGAGGGGCTCATAAGGGCTCTTTGAGTCAGTGGTCTGGCAGAGTGCCACAAGCTCGTGACGCTCGTTCAGGTGATAGTTAGCTTGCGTTCCATTGCATTTCTGAAGACAAAGGAATTCTCCGGTTTGAACATTATTGAAGATTTATCTTAAAAACATCCCAATGATTGATTCTATACATAGTTTGACATGTTTCTACGAACTGTAACGGAACTTTTGGACTTTTCGTCTGCACCTAGTGATCCCGCGTCATAAAGTTGGATTACTGGGCTGAACGTGCTAACAACAAGAAGGAATTTGGACATACAGTGCCTTGCGAAAGTATTCTCCCCCTTGAACTTTGCGACCTTTTGCCACATTTCAGGCTTCAAACATAAAGATATAAAACTTTATTTTTTTGTGAAGAATCAACAACAAGTGGGACACAATCGTGAAGTGGAACGACATTTATTGGATATTTCAAACTTTTTGAACAAATCAAAAACTGAAAAATTGGGCGTGCAAAATTATTCAGCACCTTTACTTTCAGTGCAGCAAACTCTCTCCAGAAGTTCAGTGAGGATCTCTGAATGATCCAATGTTGACCTAAATGACTAATGATGATAAATACAATCCACCTGTGTGTAATCAAGTCTCCGTATAAATGCACCTGCACTGTGATAGTCTCAGAGGTCCGTCAAAAGCGCAGAGAGCATCATGAAGAACAAGGAACACACCAGGCAGGTCCGAGATACTGTTGTGAAGAAGTTTAAAGCCGGATTTGGATACAAAAAGATTTCCCAAGCTTTAAACATCCCAAGGAGCACAGTGCAAGCGATAATATTGAAATGGAAGGAGTATCAGACCACTGCAAATCTACCAAGACCTGGCCGTCCCTCTAAACTTTCAGCTCATACAAGGAGAAGACTGATCAGAGATGCAGCCAAGAGGCCCATGATCACTCTGGATGAACTGCAGAGATCTACAGCTGAGGTGGGAGACTCTGTCCATAGGACAACAATCAGTCGTATATTGCACAAATCTGGCCTTTATGGAAGAGTGGCAAGAAGAAAGCTATTTCTTAAAGATATCCATAAAAAGTGTTGTTTAAAGTTTGCCACAAGCCACCTGGGAGACACACCAAACATGTGGAAGAAGGTGCTCTGGTCAGATGAAACCAAAATTGAACTTTTTGGCAACCATGCAAAACGTTATGTTTGGCGTAAAAGCAACACAGCTGAACACACCATCCCCACTGTCAAACATGGTGGTGGCAGCATCATGGTTTGGGCCTGCTTTTCTTCAGCAGGGACAGGGAAGATGGTTAAAATTGATGGGAAGATGGATGGAGCCAAATACAGGACCATTCTGGAAGAAAACCTGATGGAGTCTGCAAAAGAGCTGAGACTGGGACGGAGATTTGTCTTACAACAAGACAATGATCCAAAATATAAAGCAAAATCTACAATGGAATGGTTCAAAAATAAACATATCCAGGTGTTAGAATGGCCAAGTCAAAGTCCAGACCTGAATCCAATCGAGAATCTGTGGAAAGAACTGAAAACTGCTGTTCACAAATGCTCTCCATCCAACCTCACTGAGCTCGAGCTGTTTTGCAAGGAGGAATGGGAAAAAATGTCAGTCTCTCGATGTGCAAAACCGATAGAGACATACCCCAAGCGACTTACAGCTGTAATCGCAGCAAAAGGTGGCGCTACAAAGTATTAGCTTAAGGGGGCTGAATAATTTTGCATGCCCAATTTTTCAGTTTTTGATTTGTTAAAAAAGTTTGAAATATCCAATAAATGCCGTTCCACTTCATGATTGTGTCCCACTTGTTGTTGATTCTTCACAAAAAGATACAGTTTTATATCTTTATGTTTGAAGCCTGAAATGTGGCAAAAGGTCGCAAAGTTCAAGGGGGCCGAATACTTTCGCAAGGCACTGTAAATGATGAACTTTATCGAACAAATCAAACATTTATTGTGGAACTGGGATTCCTGGGAGTGCACTCTGATGAAGATTATCAAAGGTAAGTGAATATTTATAACGCTATTTCTGACTTCTGTTGACTCCAACATGGCGGATATCTCATTGGCTTGTTTTGTCATCTGAGCGCTGTACTCAGATTATTGCATGGTTTGCAATAAAAATCTGACACAGCGGTTGCATTAAGGAGAAGTCTATCTTTAGTTATGTGAATAACACTTGTATCTTTTATCAATGTTTATTATGAGTATTTCTGTAAATTGATGTGGCTCTCTGCAAAATCACTGGATGTTTTGGAAGCAAAACATTACTGAACGTAACGCGCCAATGTAAACTGAGATTTTCAGATATAAATATGCACTTTATCGAACAAAACATACATGTACTGTGTAACATGATGTCCTATGAGTGTCATCTGATGAAGATCATCAAAGGTTTGTGATTAATTTGATCTATATTTCTGCTTTTTGTGACTCCTCTCTTTGGCTGGAAAAATGGCTGTGTGTGTTTTTGTTACTTGGCTCTGACGTAACATAATCATATGTTGTGTGTACACTGTAAAGCCTTTCTGAAATCGGACACGATGGGTAGATTAACAAGAAGTTTATCTTTCATTTGGTGTGTTGCACTTGTTAATGTGTGAAAGTTACACATTTCTAAAAAACTCTTTTTTAATTTCGCACGCTGCCTTTTCAGCGGAATGTTGTCGAGGGGTGCCCTAGCCATAAGAAGTTAAAGGTCTTACTCACATCTGCTGTGGAGAGCGTGATCCCACAGTCTTCCGGAACAGCTGGTGCTCTCATGCATGTTTCCGTGTTAATTGCCTCGAAGCGAGCATAGAAGTAGTTTAGCTTGTGTAGTTTAGGCTCGTGTCACTGGGCGGCTCTCGGCTGTGCTTCCCTTTGTAGTCTGTAATGGTTTTGAAAGCCCTTCCACATCCGATGAGCATCAGAGCCGGTGTAGTGCGATTCAATCTTAGTCCTGTATTGCTGCTTTGCCTGTTTGATGGTTCGTCGGAAAGCATAACGGGATTTAATATAACCTTCTGGGTTAGAGTCCCGCTCCTTGAAAGTGGCAGCTCTAGCCTTTAGCTCAGTGCAGATGTTGCCTGTAATACATGGCTTCTGGTTGAGGTATGTACGTACGGTCAGCGTAGGGACGACGTTGTCGATGCACTTATTGATGAAGCCAATGACTGATGTGGTGTTCTCCTCAATGACATCGGAGGAATCCCGGAACACATTCCAGTCTGTGATAGCAAAACAGTCCTGTAGCTTAGCATCTGCTTCATCTGACCACTTTTTTATTGATCGAGTCACTGGTGCTTCCTGCTTTAATTTTAGCTTGTAAGCAGGAATCAGAAGGATAGTATTAGGGTCAGATTTGCCAAATGGAGGATGAGGGAAAGCTTTGTATGCATCTCTGTGTGAGGAGTAAAAGTGGTCCAGAGTTTTTTTTCCCTCGGAATGCAGGTCATTCAGCGCTGTCTTAGTGCCAGCCTCTGACTGTGGTGGTATGTAAACAGCTATGAAAAATACAGATGAAAACTCTCTAGGTAGATAGTGTGGTTTACAGTTCATCATGAGATACTCTACCTCAATAGCTCGAGACTTCCTTAGATATCGTGCACCAACTGTTATTCGGGGCGGCAGGGTAGCCTAGTGGTTAGAGCGTTGGACTAGTAACCGGAAGGTTGCAAGTTCAAACCCCCGAGCTGACAAGGTACAAATCTGTCGTTCTGCCCCTGAACAGGCAGTGTTCCTAGGCCCTCATTGTAAATAAGAATTTGTTCTTAACTGACTTGCCTAGTTAAATAAAGGTAAAAAAATTACAAAAATCCATAGTCCGCCGCCCCTTGTTTTACCAGACGCCGCTGTTCTAGCCTGCCGGTGCGGCGTATAACCGGCGTATGTTGACGGTGACAAACGGTGACGGTGACAAACGGTACCCACAAAGTGTTAGGGCCTAAAATTTAAGCTGTCCCAACAGCAGAGCTTTCTGTTCAGCAACATGGAGTGAATACTCACCATCGCTACACCTGGCTATCAGTGTAGCCTGGTCTAGCAGCGAAATGGTTCATTCAGCCTCATTTACTGCCTTTTTATAAAAAAACATAGCTGATATGACTGACTTGTGTCACGTTCTGACCTTAGTTCTTTTGTTATGTCTTTGTTTAGTATGGTCAGGGCGTGAGTTGGGTGGGTTGTCTATGTTTCTTTTTCTATGATTTGGGATTTCTGTGTTTGGCCTGGTATGGTTCTCAATCAGAGGCAGCTGTCAATCGTTGTCCATGATTGAGAACCATACTTAGGCAGCCTGGTTTCACTTTTGAGTTGTGGGTGATCATTTTCCCTGTCAGTGTTTGTGCCACACGGGACTGTTTCGTTTGTTTCGTTCTTTCACTTTGTTATTTTGTATTTTATAGTGTTCGGTTTTACTTATTAAAACTTACCATGCTGCAAATTGGTCCGATATCTCTTACTCCTCGTCAGAAGAAGAGGACGAGCGATACAACTTGCATAAACCAATGTGGTTTCTACTGACAATTAAGGATACAACGAGCGGATAATTTTGATTAAGACAATGTGCGAGCTAGGATGGACATAGTCAGTATATCTATTTGTTCAACACTTTTGAAATGTACAGCGACAGAATTCAGAACATGTGCCGTTCTTATAGTATTCTCCCTGTACACCAAGTTAGAACCTAGGTATAAATAAAGGGCTCATATCATCAGACAATGAAAGTTCTCACAATATTCTATGATCATAATTCTCTAAAACAGTTTATAGGCTATATGTGCAACATCAAGTCAGAACAGTAGGCTAAATTATGAGGGAGGAAAGGGACCAAATTATTAGGGTGAAGCACATGGGCTACTAACAGCTTACTACACAACATACTGTACACTTAGCATTGAAAAGGATTTGCCACTAGATTGATGAATGATAATGACTGCTTGTCTAGCTTGCTAGCTAAGATTTTGAAAGTATGATTTTTATTTTTTATTTCACCTTTATTTAACCAGGTAGGCCAGTTGAGAACAAGTTCTCATTTGCAACTGTGACCTGGCCAAGATAAAGCAAAGCAGTGCGACAAAAACAACAACAAAGAGTTAAACATGGGATAAACAAAGTCAACAACACAATAGAAAACTCTATATACAGTGTGTGCAAATGTAGTAAGATCATGTTGACATGATCAGTCCAATCAAAGCAACGGTAGATATAAAGTGATTTGACGTCATTTTATCTGAGGACAATGACCTTTTTGGATGGGTACTTCTAATGTACCTCTATGGCAGCACCCAAGGGGCTTGAATGTTTTTGCTCTACATGTAGATTTTGTGGTGACGTAGTGTCCTCATGAGTGACAGAACACTGAGCCAATCACAGCGCACATAGAGAATATTACCAACCTCTATGCTCCATATTTTCCACTGGCTGCCCCACTACCACGGAAAGCACTGAGCTAGGCTGAAACACCTGTATTTTGGCGGCTTTATTAACTCAAAGATATGTATTTTTTTTACTTTTTTTGCTGATATGGGACACGTATTAATGCCCTAATAACATGCAAAACAGGCAACAGTAAAAAAATATATATATTTTGTATTTATTTTTTTATATATTTTTTTGCTAAACAGTTGGGCCTCAAAACACCTGCCCTGAATGACTGAGTCTGACTGTCAATGTCCTGCTACTAAACAGACAGGCAGACAGTCAGGCAGGCAGACAGACAGACAGACAGACAGACAGACAGACAGACAGACAGACAGACAGACAGACAGACAGACAGACAGACAGACAGACAGACAGACAGAGAGCAAGGGCGAGAGGGTAGATGGGATAGAGAGGGGAGCCGCAGTATTGATCTTTACAGTTCGAGTTTCTTTGTGAAACAGGATCTGTGGAGACCAGAGAAAGGGTTATTTTACAGTTTCCATAGTCACATCCATTTCTATTGATCCTCTGAGTGTTAAGTAACTCTCTCTCTCGCACACACACACATACGCTCACACACACACACACACACGCACGCACGCACACACGCACGCGCACGCACACACACACACACACACGCACACGCACACGCACACTCACACACTCACACTCACACACTCAAACACTCACACACTCACACACTCACACACTCACACACTCACACACTCACACACACACACCATTGCAATCATTTTCTCAAGTGTGTCTTTCTACCTTTCTTTCTATCTTCAAATTATTTGTATAGTGAGAGTTGTTCAATCAACTATGAAACAAAACCTTTTCACCTAAACACATCAATTGTAAAAAATACTGATTTCACAACCGAACGCTCCTGATTTCTTTAGAAGATAGCCACTGTCAGATACTACCTCCATATCCAACTCACAGTCTAATGTCAGAATTAGACATTAATCCACGTTTCTCAAACGTCAAATTTCAAAGTGTTTAGTTCCTTCTCTGTATTGTTCTAAGGTTAAGTTCAGGAATTAACTCCGAATTCTTAAGGTTCGTCATTAACTCTGATTGGTTAAGGTTAGTCATTATAACTCTGAATGGTTAAGGTTCGTCATTAACTCTGATTGGTTAAGGTTAGTCATTAACTCTGAATGGTTAAGGTTAGTCATTAACTCTGAATGGTTAAGGTTAGGCATTAACTCTGAATGGTTAAGGTTAGGCATTAACTCTGAATGGTTAAGGTTAGGCATTAACTCTGAATGGTTAAGGTAATATGACAAACAACTTTCTATCACTGGTTTCAAACATGCAGCCTTTGGAACCAGAGGGAGATGCTTAAGGGAAGATTGACTAGGCATACCTTGGAGATCGACCAGTCGATCATGATTGACTGGTTGGTGACCACTGCTCTAGAAAGTTGAGTGAAATTAAATCTTGTGCTTCTCTCTGTGGGCTAATATTTCTGCACAGCAGTCTCAGGGAGCTGCAAGGCAGCCTCGGGCTATTGTGTGTGTGCACAGCTTAGAGGCAACATTGCCTACAAGTAAACATTTCATTGGATGGTGTATACCATGTTTATTCCGTACATTCAACTAGTAAAACTTGAAACGTTACATCATTTTTTGGTATGGGACTAGCACATTTTTTTCTCTCTCTTTCTCTCGCTCTGTCTCTCTCACTCTCTCTCTCTCTCTCTCTCTCTATCTCTCTCTCTCTTTCAGAGCTGAGGGTTGTGTTGCTGGGTTCAAACAGGTCTGGTAAGAGTTCAGTTGGAAACCTAATTCTGGGAACAGAAGCCTTCAATGCTGCCAGAAGCACTGCCATGTGTAAGAAGGGACAGGGAGATGTCTGCAGGAGGAAGATCACGCTGGTGGACAGTCCTGGCTGGGGGAGGGAGTTTCAGTTGTGTGATACTGCTGAGATTGCTAAACATGAACAGCAGCACAGTGTGTCTCTATGCCCCCCTGGACCCCATGCTTTCATCCTTGTGGTTGAGGTGGACTTGTCATTCACTGATACATTCAGTGGAGGGTCATGTCCAGCTCTTTGGCGAGAGAGTCTGGAGTTACACCATCTTACTGTTCACATGGAAGGACTGTCTGGGGGACAGAAAAATTGAGCAATTCTTTGAGGGTGAAGGAGAGGTCCTTCAATGGCTTATAGAGAAATGTGGGAGAAATATCATGTTCTCAGCAATGAGGACAGGGGTGATGGCACACAGGTCACAGGGCTATTGCACAAGACAGAGGTGATGGTGGCAGGAAACAGTGGCAGTCATTTTGAAATTGAGACCTCGCAACTGCAGAAAGTAGAGAAGGAGAGAAGGGAAGTGAAAGAGAGAGCTCAATAAAGATTTCTTAGAGCTCAGAAGCAAAGAAAGACAACGAAATCCCTCAAAGGTTCGTCCAAGTGTATTAATGACTGATCACTTGAGCCTCATATTGTAAATGTTATGCAGTGGTGGAAAAAGTAGCAACTTGACTTACTTGAGTAAAAGTAAAGATTCCTTAATAGAAATGTACGCAAGTAAAAGTGAAAGTCACCCAATAAAATACTAATTGAGTAAAAGTATAAAAAGTATTGGGTTGTAAATATACTTAAGTATCAAAAGTGCATGTAATTGCTAAAAAAATACTGAAGTATCAATAGTCAAAGTAAAAGTATAAATTATTTCACATTCCATATATTATTAAGCAAACCAGAGGGCATGATTTTCTTGTTTTTTAGAATTTACAGATACATTCCAACACTCAGACATAATTTACAAACAAAACATTTGTGTACAGTGAGTCTGTCAGATCAGAGGCAGTAGGGATGACCAGAGAATTTCTCTTGATAAGTGTGAATTGGACCATTTTCCTGTCCTGTTAAGGTTTGGGATACGATTTAAAATAAAAATTGGAACCAGAGGAAGATGCTTACACCCATTCAACAACTCCGTCCACAATATCCTAGCAAAGCCAAAGCCTACTTGAAGGTAACAGCGCTGACATATACAATTGTTTTAAGATGGTTATATATATGAAACTATTATTTTATAAAACATTGAATATGGCCTTTACTACTGTAGACCATAGAAACATTTAAATAAATGAAAAAAAAGACAGTCAAAATAATATGGATCATGTCTGTCTTTTATCTAGGAGATATAAGAAATCTCAGGAAATACAGTGCCTTGCGAAAGTATTCGGCCCCCTTGAACTTTGCGACCTTTTGCCACATTTCAGGCTTCAATCATAATGTATTTTTTTGTGAAGAATCAACAACAAGTGGGACACAATCCTGAAGTGGAAGGACATTTATTGGATATTTCAAACTTTTTTAACAAATCAAAAACTGAAAAATTGGGCGTGCAAAATTATTCAGCCTCTTTACTTTCAGTGCAGCAAACTCTCTCCAGAAGTTCAGTGAGGATCTCTGAATGATCCAATGTTGACCTAAATGACTAATGATGATAAATACAATCCACCTGTGTGTAATCAAGTCTCCGTATAAATGCACCAGAACAGATTTTGATGGGGATTTTTTATTTTCCAAATGCTTCCGTAGTTTATATTGTCAGTCATGCTTTCATCTGTGATCACTCTTTTGACAAACATATCAAGACTGTTTCAAGGACAGCTTTTTTCCAACTACGTAACATTGTAAAATGCAGAAACTTTCTGTCCAAAAAATGTATCCATGCTTTTGTCACTTCTAGGTTAGACGACTGCAAAGCACTAAATAAACTTCAGTTAGTGCTAAACACGGCTGCTAGAATCTTGACTAGAACCCTAAAATTGGATCATACTACTCCAGTGCTAGCCTCTCTACACTGGCTTCCTGTTAAGGCAAGGGCTGATTTCAAGGTTATACTGATAACATACAAAGCATTACATGGGCTTGCTCCTACCTATCTTTCCGATTTGGTCCTGCCGCACATACCTACACGCACGCTACAGTCACAAGACGCAGGCCTCCTAATTGTCATTAGACAACTGGGGGCAGGGCTTTCTCCTAAAGAGCTCCATTTTTATGGAATGGTCTGCCTACCCATGTGAGAGACTCACTCGGTCTCAACCTTTAAATCTTCATTCAAGACTCATCTCTTCAGTAGGTCCTATGATTGAGTGTAGTCTGGCCCAGGAGTGTGAAGGTGAATGGAAAGGCACTGGAGCAATGAACCGCCCTTGCTGTCTCTTACTGGCCGGTTCCCCTCTCTCCACTGGGATTCTTTGTCTCTAACCCTATTACAGGGGCTGAGTCACTGGCTTACTGGTGCACTTCCATGCCGTCCCTAGGAGGGGTGCGTCACTTGAGTGGGTTGAGTCACTGATGTGTACTTCCTGTCTGGGTTGGCGCACCCCCTTGAGTTGTGCCATGGCGGATATCTTTGTGGGCTATACTTGGCCTTGTCTCAGGATGGTAAGTTGGTGGTTGAAGATATCCCTCTAGTGGTGTGATAAAGTGGGTGGGTGCTTTGGTAAAGTGGGTGTTTGGCCCTATCCATGGGTATCGTCAGATGGGGCCACAGTGTCTCCCAACCCCTCCTGTCTCAGCCTCCAGTATTTATGCTGCAGTAGTTTATGTGTCAGGGGGCTAGGGTCAGTCTGTTATATCTGGAGTATTTATCCTGTCTTATCCAGTGTCCTGTGTGAATTTAAGTATGCTCCCTCTAATTCTCTTTCTTTCTTTCTCTCGAAGGACCTGAGCCCTAGGACCATGCTTCAGAACTACCTAGCCTGATGACTCCTTGCTGTCCCCACTCCACCTGGCCGTGCTGCTGCTCCAGTTTCAACTGTTCTGCCTGCGGCTATGGAACCCTGACCTGTTCACCGGACGTGCTACCTGTCCCAGACCTGCTGTTTTCAACTCTCTAGAGACAGCAGGAGCGGTAGAGATAATCTGAATGATCGGCTATGAAAAGCCAACTGACATTTACTCCTGAGGTGCTGACCTGTTGCACCCTCGACAACCACTGTGAGTATTATTATTTGACCCTGCTGGTCATCTATGAATATTTGAACATCTTGACCATGTTCTGCTCTAATCTCCACCTGGCACAGCCAGAAGAGGACTGGTCACCCCTCATAGCCTGGTTCCTCTCTAGGTTTCTTCCTAGGTTCTGGCCGTTCTAGGGAGTTTTTCCTAGCTTCTACACCTGCATTGCTTGCTGTTTGGCGTTTTAGGCTGGGTTTCTGTACAGTACTTTGTGACATCAGCTGATGTAAGAAGGGTTTTATAAATACATTTGATTTGATTTGATGAGGCCAGGAAGCAGAGTAGCTCTACAGATACACAGACTAGATACTATATTTGATTGCATACCCGATACATACCAGCATACCATTCATAAGCACTACAATAAACAATTACCGACAAGGACATGGGGGGGAACAGAGGGTTAAATACACAACATGTAATTGATGGAACTGGAACCAGGTGTGACGGAAGACAAGACAAAACCAATGGAAAATGAAAAGATCAGCGATGGCAAGAAGGTCAGTAACTTCGACCGCCGACCGAACAAGGAGAAGGACCAACTTCGGCGGAAGTCATGACAGAGAATTGATTCTCTTCTGTTTCAGTTTTTAAATCTCATGTTTTGGAAGTCTGCCAAAAGTTCTGGAACCCATTTTCTGTCCCAGAGAATGTTGGGGGGTATAGCACGGGATGTCACCTCACCGTATCTCTGTTACTTAGCATTCTACTTCATTCTCCAGGACTGTCCCTGTTTTACTTTGACCTTTAACTGTAAATCAAAATGTATGACACCAGTGGCAATTGCAAGTGAATCTGTATTGGTATTTGGTTTGCACTTCAGTGTGGTTTATCATTGATGGGAATGTACTCATTTATATATATTTTTTCTTTAGGAGTAATGTTGTCAGATACTCAGTGCCCTGCTCATAGCCATAGATTAACAGATACTGTGTGTGTGTGTGTGTGTGTGTGTGTGTGTGTGTGTGTGTGTGTGTGTGTGTGTGTGTGTGTGTGTGTGTGTGTGTGTGTGTGTGTGTGTGTGTGTGTGTGTGTGTGTGTGTGTGTGTGTGTGTGTGTGTGTGCGTGCGTGCGTGCGTGCGTGTGTGTGTGTGTGTGTGTGTGTGTGTGTGTGTGTGTGTGCGCCCGTGTGTGTGCGCCCGTGTGTGTGCGCCTGTGTGTGTTTGTGTTCATGCTTGCGTAAGTGTGTGTGTCTGAATGTCTCTGTGTGTGTGTTTGTCTGTGTGTGTGTTTGTCTGTGTGTCTGAATGTCTGTGTGCGTTTGTGACTGTGCGGTGGGTGAGTGACAGGTGGGTAAAGTGTGTGTGGCAGCATGCGAAAACGAAAAGATAATCAGTTTCATACTGCTGCAGAGTCAGTCAGTGGGCCAGTCTGTCAGCGGGACCGAGACACATGGAGAAAAAACCCACAAACAACTATGAAGACCAACAGATGCCTCTCCTCTCACTGTTACACTCTCTTTTAGTCGTTTCATTCTCATTATTTATCTAGTTTGGTCTCTTTACAGCTATGATCGTTGTGTAGCATCCCAAGGACATGTGTGCCCACACACACACATACACACACATACACACACACATACACCTTTTATAGCCCCTCTATTACATGCAATTATCGTTTCACAGTAATTGTGTTTGTTTGAGGTGCTGTGAATGAGAGTAGGGTTTTTGATTTCATGCTTTGAAGACAATTAGGTGTGTGTGTGTGTGTATGTGTGTGTGTGTGTGTGTGTGTGTGAATTAGGCTTTGCTTTTGGTTGATAAAGTCAGCTGTCAGTCGAGCGTTAGTTAAAAGGCAGAGCATACAAATGTAAATACGTCCTCAGCTTGCCTCCCATGGGGCCATCAGCTGTCTCTGTAATGAATACAGTATAATCTAAACAATGGGGTTATTACACACACACACAAACGCACGCACGCGCACACGCATGCGCGCGCGCGCACACACACACACACACGCGCACACACATATAGCTTTCAACTAATATTTCCGTCCATCTAAGAGAGGTGTGTGTATGTCTGTGTGTGTTTTCTGTCACAATGAAGTTCAGATTAATTCAAAGCTTAAGAAAAATAGCATGTTTTGCCACAGATTGTTGACAATGTTCACATTCTTAATCACATTGTAATCCTGTTTTATAGCAATGAGCATTCTGTGAATGCCAGCGAGACATTCTAACACACCGAAACAGAAATTTACATTGACATTTTGGTCATTTAGCTGAAGCTCTTATCCAGAGCGATATACAGTTAGTGCATTCATCTTAAGATACTGTAGCTTTACCACATATCTCAGTCATGTTAAATATATTTTTCCTCAATAAAGTAGCTATCAGCAAAGTCAGAGCTAGTAGGGGTGGGAGGGCTAAGAGGCCAGAGGTAGCAGAACGGAGTGGTTGGGTTGTAGGGTTGAGCATAGCCTGAAGGTAGGGAGGGGCAGTTCCTTTTGCTGCTCAGTGGGCAAGCACCATGGTCTTGTTGTGGATGTGAGCTTCGACTGGAAGCCAGTGGAGTGTGTGAAGGAGCAGGGTGACATGGGAGAACTGGGGAAGGTTGAACACCAGGCAGGCTGCAGCGTTCTGAATTAGTTGCAGGGGTTTGATGGCACAAGCGGGGAGCCCAGCCAGCAGCGAGTTACAGTAGTCCAGATGGGCGATGACAAGTTCCTGGATTAGGACCTGCACCGCTTCCTGTCGGAGGTAGGTTCGTACTCTACGGATGATGGAGAGAATGAACCAGCAAGAGCGAGTCACTGCTGTGACGTTTGCAGGAAACAACAGGGTGTTGTCCAGGGTCATTCTAAGGTTATTTGCACTCTGGGAGGGGGACACCGTGGATTTGTCATCTGTGATGGATAGGTCTTTGAGCAGACAGGCCTTCCCTGGGAGGAAGATCAGCGCCGTCTTGTCGAGGTTGAGCTTGATGTGGTGGGCCGACATTCAAGCTGAGGTATCTGCCAGGCAAGCATAGATGCATGTTGCCACATGTGTGTCAGAAGGAGGGAAGGAGAAAAGTACAGTGCCTTGCGAAAGTATTCGGCCCCCTTGAACTTTGCGACCTTTTGCCACATTTCAGGCTTCAAACATAAAGATATAGAACTGTATTTTTTTGTGAAGAATCAACAACAAGTGGGACACAATCATGAAGTGGAACGACATTTATTGGATATTTCAAACTTTTTTAACAAATCAAAAACTGAAAAATTGGGCGTGCAAAATTATTCAGCCCCCTTAAGTTAATACTTTGTAGCGCCACCTTTTGCTGCGATTACAGCTGTAAGTCGCTTGGGGTATGTCTCTATCAGTTTTGCACATCGAGAGACTGGAATTTTTTCCCATTCCTCCTTGCAAAACTGCTCGAGCTCAGTGAGGTTGGATGGAGAGCATTTGTGAACAGCAGTTTTCAGTTCTTTCCACAGATTCTCGATTGGATTCAGGTCTGGACTTTGACTTGGCCATTCTAACACCTGGATATGTTTATTTTTGAACCATTCCATTGTAGATTTTGCTTTATGTTTTGGATCATTGTCTTGTTGGAAGACAAATCTCCATCCCAGTCTCAGGTCTTTTGCAGACTCCATCAGGTTTTCTTCCAGAATGGTCCTGTATTTGGCTCCATCCATCTTCCCATCAATTTTAACCATCTTCCCTGTCCCTGCTGAAGAAAAGCAGAACCAAACCATGATGCTGCCACCACCATGTTTGACAGTGGGGATGGTGTGTTCAGGGTGATGAGCTGTGTTGCTTTTACGCCAAACATAACGTTTTGCATTGTTGCCAAAAAGTTCAATTTTGGTTTCATCTGACCAGAGCACCTTCTTCCACATGTTTGGTGTGTCTCCCAGGTGGCTTGTGGCAAACTTTAAACTACACTTTTTATGGATATCTTTAAGAAATGGCTTTCTTCTTGCCACTCTTCCATAAAGGCCAGATTTGTGCAATATACGACTGATTGTTGTCCTATGGACAGAGTCTCCCACCTCAGCTGTAGATCTCTGCAGTTCATCCAGCGTGATCATGGGCCTCTTGGCTGCATTTCTGATCCTTGTATCCTTGTATGAGCTGAAAGTTTAGAGGGACGGCCAGGTCTTGGTAGATTTGCAGTGGTCTGATACTCCTTCCATTTCAATATTATCGCTTGCACAGTGCTCCTTGGGATGTTTAAAGCTTGGGAAATCTTTTTGTATCCAAATCCGGCTTTAAACTTCTTCACAACAGTATCTCGGACCTGCCTGGTGTGTTCCATGTTCTTCATGATGCTCTCTGCGCTTTTGACGGACCTCTGAGACTATCACAGTGCAGGTGCATTTATACGGAGACTTGATTATGCACAGGTGGATTGTATTTATCATCATTAGTCATTTAGGTCAACATTGGATCATTCAGAGATCCTCACTGAACTTCCGGAGAGAGTTTTCTGCACTGAAAGTAAAGAGGCTGAATAATTTTGCACGCCCAATTTTTCAGTTTTTGATTTGTTAAAAAAGTTTGAAATATCCAATAAATGTCGTTCCACTTCATGATTGTGTCCCACTTGTTGTTGATTCTTCACAAAAAAATACAGTTTTATATCTTTATGTTTGAAGCCTGAAATGTGGCAGAAGGTCTCAAAGTTCAAGTGGGCCGAATACTTTCGCAAGGCACTGTACCTGCCTACAATACTCACTGTAGTGTGTGTATATCGCAACTCCGTAGTAAGTAAATAGGGCTACCTAGCTAGCCATGAATAACTTACAGCTAGTCATCTACTTTGCGTAACAGTAGTTGTAGGAAGTTTTTTCCTGTTAAACTAGCCCTTTACAAAAAAATATTGTAGTTTTGTCGGTGCAGTAAAAGTGTTGTAACTGCTGTCGACTGTGGTATTTTGGACGCTGTAATTGCAGAATTAATGTTTGAGATTTTTGGTTCCAACTGCTGTGTCTTTGTGAGAAGCAGAGTAGGTAGTACGGATGATCTCCGCCTCTTTGGTTCCCACTGTGATGCATGGAGGTGGGGGTGCTTTGCTGGTGACACTGTCTGTGATTTATTTAGAATTCAAGGCACACTTAACCAGCATGGCTACAACAGCATTCTGCAGCGATACACCATCACATCTGGTTTGGACTTAGTGGGACTATAATTTGTTTTTCAAAAGGACAATGACCCAACACAGCTCCAGGATGTGTAAGGCATATTTGACCAACAAGGAGAGTGATGGAGTGCTGCATCAGATGACCTGGCCTCCACAATCACCCGACCTGATCCCAGTTGCGATGGTTGGGGATGAGTTAGATGCAGAGTGAAATAAAAGCAGCCAACAAGTGCTCCTTCAAGAATGTCGGAAAATAATTCCATGTGAAGCTAGTTGAGAGAATGCAAAAAGTGTGCAAAGCTGTCATCAAGGCAAATGGTGCTCTCTTTAAAAAATCTAAAATCTAAAATATATTTTGATTTGTTTAACGCTTTTTTGGTTACTACATGATTCCATATGTGTTATTTCATAGTTTTGATGTCTTCACTATTATTCTACAACATAGAAAATATACACAATTAAGAAAAATCCTTGAATGACTAGGTGTGTCCAAACTTTTGACTGGTACTGTATAACATGAGTTACAGAGGCAAGTTGTGATCGATGAAAGTCCAGCATAGATGAGCAGCCGACATGTTGATACAAGGCAGCAGAGTAGTGTGCAGTGATTCTCAAATGCAAAATGTATGCGTTCTCCACACTTTTTGAGCTTGAGGTGTGGAGCACGGTACAATGCATATTGAGAAACATCCGATATGAAATGATCTGTCATTTCTGGGCATATTAGAAGCAGACAGAAAACAGTTTGTGATGTATTCACATAGGCATAATTACAGTTTTCTGCGTATTAGAATTATGTAGCATCATAGAAACTTGTCAGTAAAATGACTACAGTGATGTGCAGGTGCCAAGTCCTCCAAACACAGCTCAGTTCTGATGTATTCATTGTGACTACAGAGAAAGGAAGGGGGGAAGCCACTGCCAAAAAATGAGCTTGCCTTAATGAAGATGAATGGGGGGCGTTTGGGATTGAAGGTGATGTTTTACTTACGATCAGACTATTCAATTTGGTAAGGCTTCAGCTTCTCCCAACAACATGACAGCACTGGGAAATGGATATTGATTATAAAAGGTTGTTGCTTTCCCATCTCTCTCTCTCTCTCTATCACCCTGTCTTTTCTAGCTCGCCTTCCCTCTCCCTGTTTCTCTCTCTTCTTTTTCTCTCCATATTTTCCCTTTCCCCGTTTTCCCTCTCTTCTTCCCCTCGCTCTCTGTTTTGTCATGCCGTCCTCGTGTGTGATGTGGCGTAAAGCATGATGGATGACCAAAGCTGATTTGAGGGCAGAGCGTCTCTCAGCGTCAGAGGCACAGGGATTGAATCCTCCTTTTCATGCAATCCTACGGATATCGCTATGGACTCCCAGCCAGCCCACAGCCTGGCCATGAAAATGGACCTGAGCTCAGATAATTCAATCAAAAGAGACCGGAGCCTGTGAATATTTTCTTTTGTGGCTAAATCTGAAATCTGCCCGCACAGAAATACCAGAGAAGCACATTTTATTTTATCGCTGTCCTAGGAAAGTGTAGGTGTCCATTCATTGTTTTTACTCTACAGTGCTTTGTGAAAAGCCTGGTTGTGGAAGTCTGTCTGTCTGTCTGTCTGTTTGTCTGTCTGTCTGTCTGTCTGTCTGTCTGTCTGTCTGTTCGTCTGTCTGTCTGTTCGTCTGTCTGTCCGTCTGTCTGTCTGTCCGTCTGTCCGTCCGTCTGTCCTGTCTGTGTGTTTAGTCTTTAGTACTCAGCATAGGTCTCTTCCTTCAAGTGTAGCTCTCTCAACCACCCCGTCTACTACAGTGCAGCTGTATGTTTGCAGGACTACTTTTGTATACTGTATGTGTGTATGTTTGCATGTCTGTTTCTATGCATTGCATGGGAGCTATACTGCTGCCTGTGTTGTAGCTGGCGGATGCCACTGTATAGCCAGTCACAGAGATCTGAGGTCTCCAGCTGTTGAACAGATGGAAGGTTTCCATACAGTTTCATCCTGCACCAGGAGCAACACAGAATACCAACAACCTCTCACACACGCACAAGTGTGCATACACGTGCACGCATGCACACATACACACACACACATACACACACACACACACACACACACACACACACACACACACACACATACACACACACACACACACACACACACACACACACACACACACACACACACACACACACACACACACACACACAGTACCGAATCATCTCTTATACCCAGAGCACTCATTAGGATTCAGTCCTGATTCTATCCTGATAACCTCTTCAGCAGGGAGACCTACTGATGGCTTGTGGTTGTCATTTGACAAGACAAATTAATATGAATATGAAGACAGCCGTAATCAATATCATCGATCTGGTAAAATGTCCTAATTGCTGAGAGGTGAAAGGTTAAATGAGTTAAAGAGCATATAAATAAACCATTAACACCCCAGGCCTGCTCTTTCTCTGTTGCTCTCAGGGATAATTGACTCGGGTCTTTAAGTTTCTGAACAGAACGTGGTCCAATGTTGTACTCTTTTAGGTGGATCACGTCAGGTACAGTAACTACCTTATTGTAATGGTTATAATAACAAACTAACAACAACCCAATTTGGACAGAGACTTTAATAGTTCAAAATATTATAATTTTTACAGAGATCTGTACTTTTGTTATATATAAAATATTGATAAATAGCACAATATTAAAACATGTTAATACTACAATGCAATACTATGCAATTCAATGTACTGTAATACAATTGAACTGTAGGTACCAATCTTCTGTCACACCCTGATGGGTTTCACCTGTCTTTGTGCTTGTCTCCACCCCCCCTCCAAGTGTTGCCTATCTTCCCAAATATCCCCTGTGTATTTATACCTGTGTTCTCTGTTTGTCTGTTGCCAGTTCGTCTTGTCAGGTCTTACCAGCGTGCTTTTCCAGTTTCTGTTTCCTAGTTTCCCCGGTTCTGACCATTCTGCCTGCCCTGACCCCGAGCCTGCCTGCCATTCTGTACCTGCCTGACCCTGACCCGATTACCAACCTCTGCCTGCCCTGACCCCAAGTCTGCCTGCTGTTCTGTACCTTATTGACTCTGCCATGGATTACGGACCTCTGCCTGCCCTTGACCTGTCTTTTGCCTGCCCCTTGTTTGGGTCAATAAACATCTGTGATTCTAGCTGTCTGCGCCTGGTTCTTATCCTTAGCTCTAATATCTTCAATGAATTAGTCTCATATAAAGTGTAAACAACTAAAAATATTAAGATATAGTAACAACTGTTGTGATTCTTTTTGCACATTGAATGAAACAATCGTTTTCACAGTTTTGCTAAAATAAAGTATTATCATGTTTAACAAAAATCTAAATCGTACAGGTAATTGGAAACATGGAGTAAAAATGAATGAAATGTCATTACAAAGGGAAGAGACAATGGATTGAAGTGAGGACGGCTCAGAATATTGTCTGTCCTCCCCTCAGCAGCCTCCACTGTGGTCTATATCATATTATACTTTTCAGGGCACTGTCCCTCCTTCATTGGGTCTTGCTCTACTGTATTTCTCATTAATGATATTTCCTTTCTGTCACTGATCTTCTGTTTCACTGCTGTTTGAGCCAATTCCAGAACTTGTGGGATCCGTCCATGTTATCCATGCATTCACTATGCGCCTTGATCTCTCAATCTCATCATCACCAGGCTCGGACAAACCTATGAAAAAAACAGCATCACATCAAAGCCTGTCTATTTGCTTACTTTACAGTGCATCTTAGTCTACATCGTTTCATCTTATAAGCATCTCAGTTTAAACACTGTAAATGTACAATAACTTTAAGTTACCTAATTTTAGGTTCTGAAGCATCATCTGGAAATCGTACATTATGGCAACTTCTCGTCTGCACCATTCCTTCTCTAGCGTGTCCTTCCACTTGTCTGTGAGTCAACCACCCACTGGATTTCCAACCTCGGCTCCTGGTACTGTGAGGGTACGAGTGCTTGCTGAAAAACAATGTTAGGAGATAACGTCTATTAAATTCTGAATCAACTCTGAATTTCCTGGTCAAGAAAGAATCAGGAAACATGGCATTTAATAATCTACCTCTAACTTGGTTCTTGAAAATTTTGGTCTGAATTAAAATGTTGTACCTTTAGCTACAGCTTTCAAGTTACATCTGTGCACCCCACCTTTATTACTCATGGTTGGACAGACGTTGTAAGGGCAATGAGACATCTTTCTTGAGACCATTGATTTCCCCTCCTTACATCTCCATTGACTTGTCATTTTCTTCTTGGCATTGCTTTTCATTCCGACTGACGAGCCTCAATTCAGAACCTGACTCCAGATTTTAAATGGAATGAAAAAGTATTTTACAATGCATTTCTAACATGGTTAAGTACAAACACAGGATTTCTTACACTCAATAGGATAGTCCATGCTTATATCTCCTCTCTCCTTGGCTTTAGCAGTCTGGATGTCCATCCATACCCTGTGTGCTGTTTTCCTTATTTCTATGTTCTTGGTGTCCCATTCCTGATTCACAAGTCACATCAACTCCTCCAACCCAACCTTGGTGCAATAGAGCTCTTGGTTTGTCTTGGTGTAATCAGCTGTCGCCATGTTGCTTTAAGTATCTGTGGTGTGTAAATAGAAACTGTTACCTGTCACCATTTCTTAGATCTTCTCCAGCAAGTCTGTGACCTGATTGTTTTCACTCCTGTTCTTATTGTCAAGAACATGATACCTGTTCCCACATTTCCCTCAACAAGCCACTGGAGGGCCTTCCCTTCACTCTCAATGTGCTGCTCTTTGGGCACATCACCAAGCCAGTTCTCACATGTGAATAGCACAAAAATGTGCCTCCAGACATTCTCTCCAAACTGCCCCATATTCGCTTGTATATTCTGCTTTTGTTCTTCCATGAAAGAGGTGTCAAGTGGGACCACCAGGAGTATGGCGGTGCTGGAGAACACAGAGACGCCTCATTCAGGATCTCGTCTTTGACCAGGTCTGGATTTAGCTGAGCTGGGAAGTATTTCCACCAACCAGGAGTGTCTACAACTGTGACCTTCCTCCCAGCCACTTCACCATTATTGCTCACACCTTTTTTGTTTGTCCTGCAGCTTCAAATGCTTCATTGTTCAATATAGTGTTTCCTGCATGGCTTTTTCCAGCCCAACAAAATAATTTGGATTTCTCTCTGAATGTGTGCATTTCCTGAAGAAACAGTAAAAGGGTTCTTTATATTAGTGAAAAAAGCATATTTACTATAATAAAATGTATTAGAGTTGAAGTCGGAAGTTTACATACACCTTCGCAAATTACATTTAAACTCAGTTTTTCACAAATCCTGACATTCAATCTAAGTAAAAATGTCCTGTCTTAGGTCATTTAGGATCACCACTTCATTTTAAGAATGGGAAATGTCAGAATAATAGTAGAGAGAATGATTTATTTCAGCTTTTATTTCTTTCATCACATTCCCAGTGGGTCAGAAGTTTACATACACTCAATTAGTATTTGGTAGCATTGCCTTTAAATTGTTTAACTTGGGTCAAACTTTCAGGTACAGTTGAACAACCTTCCCACAATAAGTTGGGTGAATTTTGGCACATTCATCCTGACAGTGCTGGTGTAACTGAGTCAGGTTTGTAGGCCTCCTTGCTCGCACACAGTTTTTCAGTACTGCCCACAAATTTTCTATAGGGTTGAGGTCAGGGCTTTGTGATGGCCACTCCAATACCTTGACTTTGTTGTCCTTAAGCCATTTTGTCACAACTTTGGAAGTATGCTTGTGGTCATTGTCCATTTGGAAGACCCATTTGTGACAAGCTTTAACTTCCAAGTAAAGGTCTACTGATGTCTTGAGATGTTATATTTCCTTCCTCATGATGCCACCTGTTTTGTGAAGTGCACCAGTCCCTCCCGCAGCAAAGCAACCCCACAATATGATGCTGCCACCCCCATGCTTCAGGGTTGGGATGGTGTTCTTCGGCCTGTAACCCTCCCCCCTTTTTCCTCCAAAGATAACGATGGTCATTATGGTCAAACCGTTCTATTTTTGTTTCATCAGACCATTGGACATTTCTCCAAAAAGTACGATCTTTGTCCCCATGCGTAGTCTGGCTTTTTGATGGCGGTTTTGGAGCAGTGGCTTC
Source organism: Oncorhynchus mykiss (assembly GCF_057628025.1). NCBI lineage: Eukaryota > Metazoa > Chordata > Actinopteri > Salmoniformes > Salmonidae > Oncorhynchus > Oncorhynchus mykiss. The sequence continues at coordinate 78,630,261 of NC_143029.1, forward strand.
TTCCTTGCTGAGCGGCCTTTCAAGTTATGTCAGTATAGGGCTTGTTTTTACTGTGGATATAGATACTTTTGAACATGTTTCCTCTAGCATCTTCACAAGGTCCTTTGCTGTTGTTCTGGGATTGATTTGCACTTTTCGCACCAAAGTGCGTTCATCTCTAGGAGTCTCCTTCCTGAGCAGTATGACGGCTGCGTGGTCCAATGGTGTTTATACTTGCATACTATTGTTTGTACAGATGAACGTGGTACCTTCAGGTGTTTGGAAATAGCAAGCCAAGGTCTTGGCTGATTACTTTTGATTTTCCCATGATGTCAAGCAAAGAGGCACTGAGTTTGAAGGTACGCCTTGAAATACATCACCAGGTACACCTCCAATTGACTCAAATTATGTCAATTAGCCTATCAGAAGTCATTATATAATTTTCTGGAATTTTCCAAGCTGTTTAAAGTCACAGTCAACTTAGTGTATGTAAACTTCTGACCCACTGGAATTGGATACAGTGAATTATACGTGAAATAATCTGTCTGTAAACAATTGTTGGAAAAATGACTTGTGTCATGCACAAAGTAGATGTCCGAACCGCCAAAACTATAGTTTGTTAACAAGAAATGTGTGGTTTGGTTGAAAAACTAGTTTTAATGACTCCAACCTAAGTGTATGTAAATTTCCGACTTCAACTGTATGTCATTCTGTAATATTTGGAATTGATTTGAAGTACTATGATGTCTATAATTAATCCTCAGGCTGTCAATTGTCTAAATAATCGATAGTATTTCAACGGGACAATAGCGTAGAAATAGAATGGAAAAACAACAAAGGGCGAGCAATCGGTCACGCGCGCAAACCAGCTCTGCATTCTTCCTCAGTCAACTGACAAAATGGTCTCATTCTTCTTTATTTTTCAGAAAACAAGCCTGAAACAATGTCTAAAGACTGTTCACATCTAGTAGAAGCCATAGGAACTGCAATCTGGGTCCTAACCCATTAGATACTGTACAGGCATTCAATTGAAAATACCAACATAAAATAAATCCCAGTTCCTGGATGGATTTTCCTCAGGTTTTCGCCTGACATATCAGTTCTGTTATACTCACAGACATTATTCTTACAGTTTTGCAAACTTTATAGTGTTTTCTATCCAAATCTACCAATAATATGCATATCCTAGCTTCTGGGCCTGAGTAACAGATCGTTTACTTACTGCCCCCAAGCCATAAATACTGCCCCCAAGCCATAAGAAGTTAAACATAGTGGCAGATCATTTTTTACCCTTAAGACAACATAAGGGTTAAGGGGTCATGTTTCAGAACCGCTAAACATATTTCCGTACACATGTGCGCACACACAATATGAGATTTGGCCTCAACAGAAAAGTGATCAGCCATTTACTTTATGTTCATATTCTTATATTTTATTACTTCTTATTTTTGAAGAATTGTCAGAAAGGGACCTGCTAGCAATGTTCCTTCAGTTATTTTTAGGCAAATTTCAGGTCTGTTGAGCACAAACTTGAACATTGTGAAAATTATGTGCATCTTCCAGTGCAAATGTACTGTGAACACTGAGGCTGTACACACTTTCAGTTAGTTTTAACAGTGGTCAAGTAGGCTATTGTGGCAATTTTATCATAATGTAGTCTTACCAGAGTGGCCTACCATAATAAAACAATGGAGAAAATGCATCCCATAACATTTTAACATGAAAATAGCTGTTCTATCGTTCAGCCTTTTGAATAAAAAGCATGCAGGGCTTGACATTAAACTGTTTATCCGATTGTCCTTCAGGCAAGGAACATGTTGTTGTGTTGTTTGATGTAAGAAACCACTTTAAATCAAATGCATTATTATTCCCATATCACTATTACAGAGAATTAGAGAAATTATTACCCTCTACCTATTGGCTATTTAGCTTATTCAAGCCTGTCTGAAAATATATCACACTTTAAGACAAACAAAAGCTCTTTACCTCACTCGCTTTTCAAAGATGTCTAGAAATGTATACATTTAATGCCCTTACAAGAAGCAATCACTCCCCTATTAATGACTCCCCTACAAATGATCTATAACTGGGCTAATAACTCACTAAATAGCAAAGGATATGAAGAAAATGTGCACACGTGGCTACATGCAGCTCTCACTTTGATCGCATAACAACTGCATCTCTCACGAACTCTCATGCTGTAAACAATGTCCAGTTCAATGTAAATGGCACAGATGGCAATGGTCTATTTGCATATAGGCCTACTGCAGCCTGATTGATTATGCCACACCAGTCTGTGTCGAGTACGGGCTGAGTAGTGCGTGTCAATGCAATAGAATCCTACTCTGATGCGTTCTGCCTACAAAAAAATATATTGCATAGTTTGTTTTATTTCTGTATTTGCATTGAAAGTTGTTAATATTGTGTTGATTCGATCACAATTGCCACAGTAAAGGGAAACGTTGATAGTGTTAACAGGGTAAACTCTAGAACAGTGTTCACCAACCTTTTCTGAGTCCAGATCACTTTGAGTCAAAATTCAAGCTTCGATCTACCACTCAGATTTGTTTTTATCATGACTTTAAAAAAATGTAAGCCTGCAACAACCAATTAAAAACAGTACTGTAGCAATGAGGTTTGTGCAGTAAGCTATAGGCCCAATACATCATCACCACATATAGGCTTTGCTTGAATTGCCCTGGATTTCGGTCCATTTCAAAATTTAAGGTAGGCTATATGATCACACTGGTAATAGATCTGTTGTTGTATTACTTGTGAAGCACAGCTGAGTGAGCATAGATTTAAATAATTTGCTTTTTGTTTTTATTTTATTGGGCTGATGGTGCCTGCATCTGATGGTCAGTCTCAGTCGAGGGAAAGAGCAGCAGACTGACATCCCTCGTTGACATCCCTCCACTCTTCCTTACCAAAAAGGGACACGTCTTCCAGATGATGGCGAAACTCGAGTCTCATCGCATTATTTCTGCCACATACACACATTCATGTTTCTACTCCTATGAACTGAAATGGTGAAATATTCCTCAATATTAAAAAAAAACTATTCGCTAATAATATGCACGCCTATAAATACACTTTCCTACTCATTCGTTACTGCTGCACTGCTTGTTGTAATGCTGCGTGGAAATTTGAAGAATGTGCATTTCATGGCTTATAAAAGTGTTGAATACAAAGTGTTGACAGTGCTGAGTAAGAACTTAAACATGAACTCAGTCATAAACACAGCAGCTCTTTGCTGAATTCGTTGACAGTCTTTCTCTAGTCATGGTTTTAAACGTTTTGACTGATGCGTTACTGCAGACACGGTCATCTGAACCATCATCCGATTGGCCAGTGATAGGCCAGTAGTGCACTTGATTTGCTCTCTGGGCCCGCCGGGAAGGGAGAGTTTGTACCTTCAGACACATGAAATAGTTAAAAATGCCAACAGTTCACCTACCTGGCAGTTAAATCGAGTGTACTTACCAACAGAAAATTGAAACACAAAGCTTTATCGTTGGGTTTTTTACAGAAATGTTTGCCGATCGACTAGGAAGATTGACTAGGAATACCTTGGAGATCGACCAGTCGATCGTGATTGACTGGTTGGTGACCACTGCTCTAGAAAGTTGAGTGAAATTAAATATTGTGCTTCTCTCTGTGGGCTAATATTTCTGCACAGCAGTCCCAGGGAGCTGCAAGGCAGCCTCGGGCTATTGTGTGTGTGCACAGCTTAGAGGCAACATTGCCTACAAGTAAACATTTCATTGGATGGTGTATACCATGTTTATTCCGTACATACAACTAGTAAAACTTGAAACGTTACATTATTTTTTGGTAAGGGACTAGCAAATTTCTTTCTCTCTCTTTCTCTCGCTCTGTCTCTCTCACTCTCTCTCTCTCTCACTCTCTCTCTCTCGTTCAGAGCTAAGGGTTGTGTTGCTGGGTTCAAACCGGTCTGGTAAGAGTTCAGTTGGAAACCTAATTCTGGGAACAGAAGCCTTCAATGCTGCCAGAAGCACTGCCATGTGTAAGAAGGGACAGGGAGATGTCTGCAGGAGGAAGATCACGCTGGTGGACAGTCCTGGCTGGGGGAGGGAGTTTCAGTTGTGTGATACTGCTAAACCTGATAAGCAGCACAGTGTGTCTCTATGCCCCCCTGGACCCCATGCTTTCATCCTTGTGGTTGAGGTGGACTTGTCATTCAATGATACATTCAGAAGGTCAGTGGAGGGTCATGTCCAGCTCTTTGGCGAGAGAGTCTGGAGTTACACCATCTTACTGTTCACATGGAAGGACTGTCTGGGGGACAGAAAAATTTAGCAATTAATTAAGGGTGAAGGAGAGGTCCTCCAATGGCTTATAGAGAAATGTGGGAGAAAATATCATGTTCTCAGCAATGAGGACAGGGGTGATGGCACACAGGTCACAGGGCTACTGCACAAGACAGAGGTGATGGTGGCAGGAAACAGTGGCAGCCATTTTGAAATTGAGACCTCGCAACTGCAGAAAGTAGAGAAGGAGAGAAGGGAAGTGAAAGAGAGAGCTCAATAAAGATTTCTTAGAGCTCAGAAGCAAAGAAAGACAACGAAATCCCTCAAAGGTTCGTCCAAGTGTATTAATGACTGATCACTTGAGCCTCATATTGTAAATGTTATGCAGTGGTGGAAAAAGTAGCAACTTGACTTACTTGAGTAAAAGTAAAGATTCCTTAATAGAAATGTACGCAAGTAAAAGTGAAAGTCACCCAATAAAATACTAATTGAGTAAAAGTATAAAAAGTATTGGGTTGTAAATATACTTAAGTATCAAAAGTGCATGTAATTGCTAAAAAAATACTGAAGTATCAATAGTCAAAGTAAAAGTATAAATTATTTCACATTCCATATATTATTATCCAAACCAGAGGGCATGATTTTCTTGTTTTTTAGAATTTACAGAGGATATACTCCAACACTCAGACTTAATTTACAAACAAAACATTTGTGTTCAGTGAGTCTGTCAGATCAGAGGCAGTAGGGATGATAAGTGTGAATTGGACCATTTTCCTGTCCTGTTCATTTGATTATTGGGCCTGCTCTCTGGGTGGGCTGTTAATGCTAGCATGTGGTTGGTTCTAAGAAGAAAAATCATGTTTCAAGAAAAATCTCCTCAGGGGAGGTTTGTTTTTCCTTGTTTTGACGGTGCCTCTTTTCCTGATTGGATCAAGTTTTAGGAGCCCATGCAGTATTTAGTTGTACAGTGGCTTGCGAAAGTATTCACCCCCCTTGGGATTTTTCGTATTTTGTTGCCTTACAACATGGAATTAAAATAGATTTTTGGGGGATTGTATAATTTGATTTACACCACATGCCTACCACTTTGAAGATGCAAAATATGTTTTCTTTTTGCGCATCGAGAGACTGAATTTTTTTCCCATTCCTCCTTGCAAAACAGCTCGAGCTCAGTGAGGTTGGATGGAGAGCATTTGTGAACAGCAGTTTTCAGTTCTTTCCACAGATTCTCGATTGGATTCAGGTCTGGACTTTGACTTGGCCATTCTAACACCTGGATATGTTTATTTTTTAACCATTCCATTGTAGATTTTGCTTTATGTTTTGGATCATAGTCTTGTTGGAAGACAAATCTCCGTCCCAGTCTCAGGTCTTTTGCAGACTCCATCAGGTTTTCTTCCAGAATGGTCCTGTATTTGGCTCCATCCATCTTCCCATCAATTTTAACCATCTTCCCTGTCCCTGCTGAAGAAAAGCAGGCCCAAACCATGATGCTGCCACCACCATGTTTGACAGTGGGGATGGTGTGTTCAGCTGTGTTGCTTTTACGCCAAACATAACGTTTTGCATTGTAGCCAAAAAGTTCAATTTTGGTTTCATCTGACCAGAGCACCTTCTTCCATATGTTTGGTGTGTCTCCCAGGTGGCTTGTGGCAAACTTTAAACAACACTTTTTATGGATATCTTTAAGAAATGGCTTTCTTCTTGCCACTCTTCCATAAAGGCCAGATTTGTGCAATATACGACTGATTGTTGTCCTATGGACAGAGTCTCCCACCTCAGCTGTAGATCTCTGCAGTTCATCCAGAGTGATCATGGGCCTCTTGGCTGCATCTCTGATCAGTCTTCTCCTTGTATGAGCTGAAAGTTTAGAGGGACGGCCAGGTCTTGGTAGATTTGCAGTGGTCTGATACTCCTTCCATTTCAATATTATCGCTTGCACAGTGCTCCTTGGGATGTTTAAAGCTTGGGAAATCTTTTTGTATCCAAATCCGGCTTTAAACTTCTTCACAACAGTATCTCGAACCTGCCTGGTGTGTTCCTTGTTCTTCATGATGCTCTCTGCGCTTTTAACGGACCTCTGAGACTATCACAGTGCAGGTGCATTTATACGGAGACTTGATTACACACAGGTGGATTGTATTTATCATCATTAGTCATTTAGGTCAACATTGGATTTTCAGAGATCCTCACTGAACTTCTGGAGAGAGTTTGCTGAACTGAAATTAAAGGGGCTGAATAATTTTGCACGCCCAATTTTTGAGTTTTTGATTTGTTAAAAAAGTTTGAAATATCCAATAAATGTCGTTCCACTTCATGACTGTGTCCCACTTGTTGTTGATTCTTCACAAAAAAATACAGTTTTATATCTTTATGTTTGAAGCCTGAAATGTGGCAAAAGGTCGCAAAGTTCAACGGGGCCGAATACTTTCGCAAGGCACTGTATATACAGTGTTTTAACAATGTACAAATGGTTAAAGGACACAAGATAAAATAAATAAGCATAAATATGGGTTGTATTTACAATGGTGTTTGTTCTTCACTGGTTCTTTGTGGATCTGTGTAATCTGAGGGAAATATGTCTCTCTAATATGGTCATACAATGGGCAGGAGGTTAGGAAGTGCAGCTCAGTTTCCACCTCATTTTGTGGGCAGTGAGCACATAGCCTGTCTTCTCTTGAGAGCCATGTCTGCCTACGGCGGCCTTTCTCAATAGCAAGGCTATGCTCATTGAGTCTGTACATAGTCAAAGCTTTCCTTAATTTTGGGTCAGTCACAGTGGTCAGGTATTCTTCCGCTGTGTACTCTCTGTTTAGGGCCAAATAGCATTCTAGTTTGCTCTGTTTTTTTGTTAATTCTTTCCAATGTGTCAAGTAATTATCTTTTTGTTTTCTTATGATTTGGTTGGGTCTAATTGTGCTGTTGTCCTGGGGCTCTGTAGGGTGTGTTTGTGTTTCTGAACAGAGCCCCAGGACCAGCTTGCTTAGGGGACTCTTCTCCAGGTTCATCTCTCTGTAGGTGATGGCTTTGTTATGAAAGGTTTGGGAATTGCTTCCTTTTAGGTGGTTGTAGAATTTAACGGCTCTTTTCTGGATTTTGATAATTAGTGGATATCGGCCTAATTCTGCTCTGCATGCATTATTTTGTGTTCTACGTTGTACACGGAGGATATTTTTGCAGAATTCTGCGTGCAGAGTCTCAATTTGGTGTTTGTCCCATTTTGTGAAGTCTTGGTTGGTGAGCGGACCCCAGACCTCACAACCATAAAGGGCAATGGGCTCTATGACTGATTCAAGTATTTTTAGCCAAATCATAATTGGTATGTTGAAATGTATGTTCCTTTTGATGGCATAGAATGCCCTTCTTGCCTTGTCTCTCAGATCGTTCACAGCTTTGTGGAAGTTACCTGTGGCGCTGATGTTTAGGCCAAGGTATGTATAGTTTTTTGTGTGCTCTAGGGCAACAGTGTCTAGATGGAATTTGTATTTGTGGTCCTGGTGACTGGACCTTTTTTGGAACACCATTATTTTGGTCTTACTGAGATTTACTGTCAGGGCCCAGGTCTGACAGAATCTGTGCATAAGATCTAGGTGCTGCTTTAGGCCCTCCTTGGTTGGTGACAGAAGCACCAGATCATCAGCAAACAGCAGACATTTGACTTCGGATTCTAGCAGGGGGAGGCCGGGTGCTGCAGACTTGTCTAGTGCCCGCGCCAATTCGTTGATATATATGTTGAAGAGGGTGGGGCTTAGGCTGCATCCCTGTCTCACCCCACGACCCTGTGTGAAGAAATGTGTGTGTTTTTTGCCCATTTTAACCGCACACTTGTTGTTTGTGTACATGGATTTTATAATGTTGTATGTTTTACCCCGAACACCACTTTCCATCAGTTTGTATAGCAGACCCTCATGCCAAATTGAGTCGAAGGCTTTTTTGAAATCAACAAAGCATGAGAAGACTTTGCCTTTGTTTTGGTTTGTTTGGTTGTCAATTAGGGTGTGCAGGGTGAATACATGGTCTGTTGTACGGTAATTTGGTAAAAAGCCAATTTGACATTTGCTCAGTACATTGTTTTCATGGAGGAAATGTGCGAGTCTGCTGTTAATGGTAATGCAGAGGATTTTCCCAAGGTTACTGTTGACACATATTCCACGGTAGTTATTGGGGTCAAATTTGTCTCCACTTTTGTGGATTGGGGTGATCAGTCCTTGGTTCCAAATATTGGGGAAGATGCCAGAGCAAAGGATGATGTTAAAGAGTTTTAGTATAGCCAATTGGAATTTGTTGTCTGTATATTTGATCATTTCATTGAGGATACCATCAACACCACAGGCCTTTTTGGGTTGGAGGGTTTTTATTTTGTCCTGTAACTCATTCAATGTAATTGGAGAATCCAGTGGGTTCTGGTAGTCTTTAATAGTTTATTCTAAGATCTGTATTTGATCATGTATATGTTTTTGCTCTTTATTCTTTGTTATAGAGCCAAAAAGAATGGAGAAGTGGTTTACCCATACATCTCCATTTTGGATAGATAATTCTTCGTGTTGTTGTTTGTTTAGTGTTTTCCAATTTTCCCAGAAGTGGTTAGAGTCTATGGATTCTTCAATTGCATTGAGCTGATTTCTGACATGCTGTTCCTTCTTTTTCCGTAGTGTATTTCTGTATTGTTTTAGTGATTCACCATAGTGAAGGCATAGACTCAGGTTTTCCGGGTCTCTATGTTTTCGGTTGGACAGGTTCTCTCTCTCTCTCTCTCTCTCTGTCTCTCTCTCTCTCTCTCTCTCTCTCTCTCTCTCTCTCGCTCATGCTTTATTGGCATGAAGTAAAGCTTACTTTGGATATTTACAATATTAAAATAATAAGAATCAAAATTGTCAACGGAACAACAGTAATAACAATAACATGTGCAGGTTGATTGGTCTGTCACTGTCCCTCATCTTATGGCAGGCAGCAATTTAGTGCGCTGCCAACCCACAGCTCTCTGCGTCCTCCCCCAACAGGACGTGTAGTCTATTCTCATCAGAGAAACCGAGAATGAGGGTTTCAAATTTGGGGGAATGACAATCTCTAATTGTTTTATATTTTCTTTACATTTTGACAGGATATCTCTCTGTATTTCTCTCTTTCTATCTCTCTCAGTCTTTGTCTCTGGCTCTCTCTCTCTTTCTATCTCAGTCTCTGTCATTGTCCGTCTCCCATCTACTATTTTATTACTCTGTCCTTCCATTTTCTGTGGGAGAGAAAGAGAAAATGAGAAAGCACACTCAGTCATGTTTTTCTTTGCCTCTATCTCCATAATAAACACTCAAATGCGCGGCGCATGAAGACCGTGGGAGACTCGATGAGGGCCTGTTCTTGTGAAGAGGCTGTGGGAAAGAGAAGAAGATCAGTCATTGTTTTTACATTTGAGTCATTTAGCAGACACTCTTATCCAAAACAACTTAGCAATTAGGGTTAACCTCTCTAGGGTACGAGGGATGCTAGCGTCCCATCAGGCCAACATCCAGTGAGGTTGCAGAGCGCCAAATTCAATTACAGAAATGCTCATTATAAAAATTCAGAAAACAAAACATATTTTACACAGGTTTAAAGATTAACTTCTTGTTAAACCAACCACAGTGTCATATTTATAAAATGCTTTTCGGCGAAAGCATACCTAGCCCAGAACAAACCTAGCCCAGAACATAGCCCAGTTGACAAATTATTACAAACAGTAACCAGCCAAGCAGTAGCGTTACAAAACTCAGAAATAGAGATAAAATTAATCCCTTACCTTTGATGATCTTCATATGGTGGCAATCAGAAGACATTCATTTACTCAATAAATGTTCCTTTTGTTCGATGAAGTCTCTTTATATCCAAAAACTACCGTTTTGTTAGCGCGTTTTGTTCAGTAATCCACAGGCTCAAACTCAGTCCAAACAATCAGACAAAAAAATCCATATTGTATACGTAAAGAGCATAGAAACATGTCAAACGAAGTTTATATTCAATCCTCAGGTAGTTTCTTTAGCCTACATGATCTATAATATTTCAACCGGACAATAACGTCGTCAATATAAAAGGTAAACAAGAAATCCAAATGCGCCTGAAAAAGCTCTGCAACATGTTAGGGTCCACTCGTTCAGACTGGTCTTACTCCCTCATTTATAAGAATACAAGCCTGAAACAATTTCTAAAGACTGTTGACATCTAGTGGAAGGCATAGGAACTGCATATGGAGTCCTAAGTCAATGGATACTGTAATGGCATTGAAGAGAAAACAACAAAACCAAAAAAGAAACTACTTGCTGAATGGATTTTTCTCAGGTTTTCGCCTGCTAAAAAAGTTCTGTTATACTCACAGACACTATTTTAACAGTTTTGAAACTTTAGAGTGTTTTCTATCCAAATCTACCAGTTATATGCATATCATATCTTCTGGGCCCGAGTAGCAGGCCATTTAATTTGGGCATGCTTTTCATCCACAATTCCGAATGCTGCCCCCTACCAAAGAGAGGTTAAGTTCCTTGCTCAAAGACAGATTTTTCACCTAGTTTGCTCAGGGATTCAAACGAGCAACCTTTCAGTTACTGGCCCAATACGTTTAACCGCTAGGCTACCTGCCACCCCAGACATTTTGATAAACAGTCAGAATGTTCAGTTTGTGTGTGTGTGTGTGTGTGTGTGTGTGTGTGTGTGTGCGTGTGCGTGTGCGTGTGCGTGTGCGTGTGTGTGTGTGTGTGTGTGTGTCATTTTCCTTCACCAAGGGAGACCTGGTTATATAGAAATGACATTATATGATTCCTCAGGGCATACACACCACATACAATGATCTGGGCTGGAGAGGTCCTGGTTTGGAGAGGCAGGTTGAAACAACGTCAGCAAACCCCTTCTCTTCAGTGATCTGTAATGACAAACACAACCTAATGGCCCTCAAACACACACAACCCTGACAGACGCCTACAGTCAAGATCTGACAGGCTTTAGCAGTGGGGGAAAATTATCACAGAGGTGGCTAGTTCTGATGATATAAAGAGAAATCTAATTGTGATGATGTCAGAGGAGGAGAACAGGAAGTAAACATGGGTAGCAACTGTTCTGTCAGCCCATTTCCAAATCAAACCCTAGACCATAACCCTCATGTCACTTAATATATGACACGACAAAAATGTTAAATAATGTAATCTATAAAAAATATTTACCAAATGTCATCCACTAAACCCTACTAAACCCCCAGAGATTTCAATGCATTATTATATGCTTGAAAAGCTACTGTTTATTCATAATTTTATATAACTGATGACAGAGAATTTTCTTCTCAGCGTCCTCTGAGCAACACAGTGATGCCATTCAAATGGCTGCTGACGAGTTACAACTTCATAAGAATGAGCAGAGGGAAAATATGGGTGGTGGTGCATTTTATGTGCTGCAACTGTAAAACATGCAAATCACCTCCCTATACTAGCATACTGATGTCTAAAAGCCTGAACACAGCCCAGTACAGGTTATTATCCAGTCTTGATCATGTTAAATTAAATGTCAAATTTGGATTTCCAACTAAATATATATACCCAAAGAAATGATGTATATTGAGAGTGCCATAAACAATATCTAGTAATGCTTTGACTTCCATAAAGAGGAACATCTCACCGTTCTGGTAAGCTTAATAAATACACAGCACTAAAATGAGAAAAATATGAAAAAATCATATACTCTGTATGTTTTTTCCTGTTCAACGAAGTGGTGGAATACGGCCTGAAATGACTGAAATGCTTTCTAAAAATAGTAACAATCAAATTATAAGCAACTTAGTATGCGATTTCACCTTTCTTATAACTCTCAAATAAATATGATCATACTTGGTGAACGACATACTTTCATACAGTCAGAGGTTTACATACACTTTAGCAAAATACATTTAAACTCAGTTTTCCACAATTCCTGACATTTAATCCTAGTAAAAATTCAGTCAGAATAATAGTAGCGAGAATGATTTATTTGAGCTTTAATTTCTTTCATCACATTTCCAGTGGTTCAGAAGTTTACATACACTCAATTAGTATTTAGCATTGGTAGCGTTGCCTTTAAATTGTTTAACTTGTGTCAAACGTTTCGGGTAGCCTTCCACAAGCTTCCCTCAATAAGTAAGCGTAAATATCCAGAGCACATAAATGAAACCACTTGACAATGACAATCACGCACAAATCAACAGGGGAAGCCAGAGGGTTAAATAAGGAACACTGATTATGGAATGGAAACCAGGTGTATACAATGAAGACAAAACTAAACTAAAATGAAACATGAATCGGTGGTGAAAGCCGGTGACGCCACGGACCCAGCTTCCCGGCAGGGCAGGCGAAGGGGTAGGTTTTGGGTCGAGAGCCAGACCCAGTCCCCCGGTGCAGACACCGGGGCCTCACTGAGGTGGCGGTCGGCACTCTCCTTCTGCCACCTGATGGCCCGTTGTAGACGCACATGGGCAGCATCCCATGTTTCCTCCGAGTGCCGAAACCATTCATCCACTGCAGAAGCCTCGATCTGGCTCTGATGCCATGGTGCCAGGACCGGCTGATAACCTAGCACACACTGAAAAGGTGATAGGTTAGTGGAAGACTGGCGGAGGGAATTTTGGGCCATCTCTGCCCAGGGGATGAAAACCGCCCACTCCCCCGGCCAGGACTGGCCGCCAACTTGCACAATTGGTGGCTGACTAAATACTTTTTTGCCCCACTGTATATCCAAAATGTCCATTTATTTGGCGCGTTTGATCCATAAAAACACCGGTTCCAACTTGGGCAACGTGACAACAAAATATCTCAAAAGTTACCTGTAAACTTTGCCAAAACATTTCAAACTACTTTTGTAATACAACTTTAGGTATTTTTTAAAGTAAATAACCGATAAAATTGAAGACGGGATGATCTGTGTTCAATACAGAAAGACAACAAACCCATGCTTTCTGGTCTTGCGCCTCTATCAAACAGTACACATGACGCGACACTTGTTCAAGATGGCCGTACTTCTTCATTACACAAAGGAATAACCTCAACCAATTTCTAAAGACTGGTGGAAGCGGTAGGAACTGCAAGCAAGTCCCTTAGAAATCTGGAATTCCAATGAAATCTCATTGAAAAGAGGGTGACCTCAAAAAAACAAAATCTGAATGGTTTGTCCTCTGGGTTTTGCCTGCTGCATAAGTTATGTTATACTCACAGACATGATTCAAACAGTTTTAGAAACTTCAGAGTGTTTTCTATCCAAATCTACTAATAATATGCATATCTTATCTTCTGGGGATGAGTAGCAGGCAGTTGAAATTGGGCATGCTTTTCATCCAAAATTCCAAATGCTGACCCCTATCCTAGAGAAGTTCATTTGGGCATGCTTTTCATCCAAAATTCCAAATATTGCACCCTACCCTAGAGAAGTTAAATAAGGAACACTGATTATGGATTGGACACCAGGTGTGTACAATGAAGACAAAACAAAACGAAAATTAAACATGGATAAGTGGTGACTAAAAAGCCAGTGTTGTCGACCACGAACACCGCCCAAACAAGGAGAGGGACCAACTTCGGCGGAAGTCGTGACACCCATGGTGTTTATGCTTGCGTACTATTGTTTGTACAGATGAATGTGGTACCTTCAGGCGTTCAGAAATTTCTCCCAAGGATGAACCAGACTTGTGGAGATCTACAATTGTTTTTCTGGGGTCTTGGCTGATTTCTTTTGATTTTCCCATGATGTCAAGCAAAGAGGCACTGAGTTTGAAGGTAGGCCTTGAAATACATCCACAGGTACACCTGCAATTTACTCAAATTATGTCAATTAGCCTATCAGAAGCTTCTAAAGCCATGACACAATTTTCTGGAATTTTCCAAGCACAGTCAACTTAGTGTATGTAAACTTCTGACCCATTGGAATTGTGAAACCGTGAATTATGAGTGAAATAAACTATCTGTAAACAATTTTTGGAAAAATGACTTTTGTCATGCACAAAGTAGATGTCTTAACCGACTTGCCTAAAGCATAGTTTTTTTTTAATTATTAATTTTACATTTTTTGAATTTTTACCCCTTTTTCTCCCCAATTTCGTGGTATCCAATTGTTGTAGTAGCTACTATCTTGTCTCATCGCTACAACTCCCGTACGGGCTCGGGAGAGACGAAGGTTGAATGTCATGCATCCTCCGATACACAACCCAACCAGCCGCACTGCTTCTTAACACAGCGCGCATCCAACCCGGAAGCCAGACGCACCAATGTGTCGGAGGCTACACCGTGCACCTGGCAACCTTGGTTAGCGCACACTGCGCCCGGCCCGCCACAGTAGTCGCTGGTGCGCGATGATACAAGGGCATCCCTACCGACCAAGCCCTCCCTAACCCGGACGACGCTAGGCCAATTGTGCGTCGCCCCACGGACCTCCCCACGGACCTCCCAGAGTCCCTGGGCGCGAACCCAGGGACTCTGATGGTACAGCTGGCGCTGCAGTACAGCGCCCTTAACCACTGCGCCACCCGGGAGGCCAAACCATAGTTTGTTAAGAAGAAATTTGTGGAGCGATTGAAAAATGAGTTTTAATATCTCCAACCTAAGTGTATGTAATCTTTCGACTTCAACTGTATAACTGGTGACAGATAATTTTCTTCTCAGCGTTCTCTGTGCAACACGGTGGTGCCATTCATGAATATGAAGCTGACGAGTTACAACTTCAGCTTTAAGAATGAGGTGATTTTATCCCTCTCTGACTAAGAGAAAGTGGTCTTGTTTCAAGAGTACAACATTATTTTGTATTATTTCATGTTGAGAGCTCTAAATCCATCTGAAAACTTCACAACAAGATGACATTTATTTTGCTGCAATCACTAGCTTCTCCCGTTTCAAGCGGAGCTGCGAGGTTCACAGCCAGAGGAAATCGATCCTTTGTCTGGATAGGCCAGAAAATGTGTCATGTGGCTCCCTATGAAAATGAGGTGTAAGATTTCACATATTTCATCTCAGCTGAGAGTAGCGGCATGTGAAGTGGGAAAACCAGAGTTTTCACGGAATGTAAAGCAATTGATGTTGCACCATTCACAGAGCGCTGTGTACACAACAATGGCTGTCGAGGGACTTTCCATTTAAGAGGTTTAAAGTTCCACTGCACTCTAACTTTGACTAAAAACACACACACACACAAACACAGGGATCATTTAATAGACTTGCCACACTGCAATTCTTGGAATAAAATGTACTTTTTTAAATGGAATAGACACGGTTTCCCTGCTCTAATGAAACAGCCCTCCCCTCTCGTTCCAACCTTTTCATTTTATAAATCAGAGCGGGTGTTTTAATTTGCAGAAGGCCTGGGGTGTTTGGTGATTAATATTTGTGTGAGGTCACACTCAGTTACCCAGAAAGAGAGACAGGTGGAACTATTCGCATAACCACCACACGTTATTTCTCTCTCTCTCTCTCTCTCTCTCTCTCTCTCTCTCTCTCTCTCTCTCTCTCTCTCTCTCTCTCTCTCTCTCTCTCTCTCTCTCTCTCTGTCAATATATCTCATACACATGCGCACACATACTGTGTATCATTTACACCACCTCTCTGAAGATGAGGGGGTAAGAGACCTTGAAGGAGACCTAGAAGATAAGGGTTGGTAGGAAGCATGGAAAAGATTGTGCCTTGGGAGCCTAAGTTAGCACGCAGACCAGTAGTCAGACGGTTGATGGTATCAGAATCGAGCTGCCATCTCATGCCTCTGCGTATAATAGGCCACCATTTAAAATGATGAGACTGGATGTTGCCAAACTGTTCCAGTCATTTGGGATTCAGGCATGTTGCTGGATTGACACAACATTGTGTGGGACATGGGCTCATTTTGGCATCAGACCATTTCTGAAAACATCAGACACATTTTAGATTTGGGCAAACTGCCAGCCTGCAATTCGCCAATTTACGCTTGCGACATCGACTCAGTGTGCCTCATTAATGCAGGCACTGGCATGAACTGGCAAACAGACAGGAAAAAAATGAAACTTTGCTCATTCAGGAAGGTCGTTCCCAAATCTCATTATCCCAGTCTGTCGGTAGGAAGGTCAACGTTCCGACACACACCTCACCACCTCCGGGAATTTAGCACTCATCACGTTTTCTGACAGAGCTCAATTTCAGCTGTCATAAGTTAGAACGGAAAGGCAGAAATGCATTATCATCATGAATAATGTGTTTTATATGCCCCCTCATGCTGCCTAAATGCAATGAGAAGAGCAATTACAAGAACCAGTGTGTATGTACAGTATGTACAAACCTGCTAGCATCTACCTAAGACCCAGTACTATCTTCATAGATTATTACTTTATTAATGTTATCAAGCCAGGGACACGCATCACTGGGTTTTGTTGATCGCACAAGGACAAAGTAATCCTCAGAAACAACCACACACACACACACACACACACACACACACACACACACACACAGTAGGACGGGAGAAATAGAGTGGTGGTGAAGTAGGAAGGAATTCAATTCAATAGACAACTAGAAAGAGTAAATGCGGTAGGAATAAGGTAACAACTCATGAAACTCAAAGCCAGTAGTAGTAGGAAGAGTAGAAAGGTTTCAGTACATTTAATAAATTACATGAATTCTCAGTATTTCTCCCTGCTCCCTTTCTTTGACAGTAATCTTCTGTCTGCTGTGATTTTCACCTTAACCAATATTTTCACAGCAATATACACTGAAAAAATAAAGGGAACACTTAAACA
Source organism: Oncorhynchus mykiss (assembly GCF_057628025.1). NCBI lineage: Eukaryota > Metazoa > Chordata > Actinopteri > Salmoniformes > Salmonidae > Oncorhynchus > Oncorhynchus mykiss. Next base: position 78,647,241 of record NC_143029.1, read on the forward strand.
ACATAATGTAACTCCAAGTCAATCACACTTCTGTGAAATCAAACTGTCCACTTAGGAAGCAACACTGATTGACAATACATTTCACATGCTTTTGTGCAAATGATAGACAACAGTTGGAAATTATAGGCAATTAGCATGACACCCCCAATAAAGGAGTAGTTCTGCAGGTGATAACCAAAGACAACTTCTGGCTGATGTTTTGGTCACTTTTAAATGCTGGCGGTGCTTTCACTCTAGTGGTAGCATGAGACGGAGTCTACAACCCACAGGTTGTGGCTCAGGTTGTGCAGCTCATCCAGAATAGCACATCAATGCGAGCTGTGGCAAAAAGGTTTGCTGTGTCTGTCAGCGTAGTGTCCAGAGCATGGAGGCGCTACCAGGAGACAGGCCAGTACATCAGGAGATGTAGTGGAGGCTGTGGGAGGGCAACAACCCAGCAGCAGGACCGCTACCTCCGCCTTTGTGCAAGGAGGAGCAGGAGGAGCACTGCCAGAGCCCTGCAAAATGACCTCCAGCAGGCCACAAATGTGCATGTGTCTGCTCAAACGATCAGAAACAGACTCCATGAGGGTGGTATGAGGGCCCGACGTCCACAGGTGGGGGTTGTGCCTACAGCCCAACACCGTGCAGGACGTTTGGCATTTGCCAGAGAACACCAAGATTGGCAAATTCGCCACTGGCGCACTGTGCTCTTCACAGATGAAAGCAGGTTCACACTGAGCACATGTGACAGACGTGACCTGGAGACGCCGTGGAGAACGTTCTGCTGCCTGCAACATCCTCCAGCATGACCGGTTTGGCGGTGGGTCAGTCATGGTGTGGGGTGGCATTTATTTGGGGAGCCGCACAGCCCTCCATGTGCTCGCCAGAGGTAGCCTGACTGCCATTAGGTACCGAGATGAGATCCTCAGACCCCTTGTGAGACCATATGCTAGAGCGGTTGGCCCTGGGTTCCTCCTAATGCAAGACAATGCTAGACCTCATGTGGCTGGAGTGTGTCAGCAGTTCCTGCAAGAGGAAGGCATTGATGCTATGGACTGGCCCGCCCGTTCCCCAGACCTGAATCAAATTGAGCACATCTGGGACATCATGTCTCGCTCCATCCACCAAAGCCACGTTGCAACACAGACTGTCCAGGAGTTGGCGGATGCTTCAGTCCAGGTCTGGGAGGAGATCCCTCAGGAGACCATCCGCCACCTCATCAGGAGCATGCCCAGGCATTATAGGGAGGTCATACAGGCACGTGGAGGCCACACACTACTGAGCCTAATTTTGACTTGTTTTAAGGACATTACATCAAAGTTGGATCAGCCTGTAGTGTGGTTTTCCACTTTCATTTTGAGTGTGACTCCAAATCCAGACCTCCATGGGTTGATACATTTGATTTCCATTGATCATTTTTGTGTGATTTTGTTGTCAGCACATTCAACTGCGTAAAGAAACAAGTATTTAATAAGAATATTTCATTCATTCAGATCTAGGATGTGTTATTTTAGTGTTGTCTTAATTTTTTTGAGCAGTGTATACACCATGCTTTCAGATATGAAATAACATTTATTTTCTCCCTCTCCCTCTCTCTCTCTCTATTCCTTCCCTCTCTCTCTCTCTCTCTCTCTCTCTCTCTCTCTTCCCTCCCTCTCTCTACACCTCTCTCTCTCTCTATTCCCTCCCTCTCTCTACACCTCTCTCTCTCTCTATTCCCTCCCTCTCTCTAAACCTCTCTCTCTCTCTCTATTCCCTCCCTCTCTCTACACCTCTCTCTCTCTATTCCCTCCCTCCACACCTCTCTCTCTCTATTCCCTCCTTCTCTCTACACCTCTCTCTCTCTCTCTCTCTCTCTCTATTCCCTCCCTCCCTCTACACCTCTCTCTCTATTCCCTCCCTCTCTCTACACCTCTATCTGTCTCTCTCTCTATTCCCTCCCTCCCTCTACACCTCTCTCTCTATATATTCCCTCCCTCCCTCCACCTCTCTCTCTCTATATATTCCCTCCCTCCCTCCACCTCTCTCTCTCTCTCTCTCTCTATTCCCTCCCTCTCTCTACACCTCTCTCTCTCTCTCTCTCTATTCCCTCCCTCTCTCTACACCTCTCTCTCTCTATTCCCCCCTCTCTCTATTCCCTCCCTCTCTCCATTCCCTCCCTCTCTCTATTCCCTCCCTCTCTCTACACCTCTCTCTCTCTCTCTCTATTCCCTCCCTCTCTCTACACCTCTCTCTCTATTCACTCCCTCTCTCTATTCCCTCCCTCTCTCTATTCCCTCCCTCTCTATTCTCTCTCTCTCTCTCTCTCTCTCTCTCTCTCTCTCTCTCTCTCTCTCTCTCTCATAGTGGAGTAATCTCTACTTTACAAGTAGGTAATACCTGAACATCGTGACAAAACAACTCGCTCTGCTGCTTAAGGTTTTGCTGATGCTTCTTGAATGTAGGTGTGTTAAATGAGAATATCGTTCACACAGTGATTTGTAGTATTGTCATGTGTACAACACTGTGTGTGTGTGTGTGAGTGCTTCTGGCCTCTGCTCTCAATCAAACCTCTCCTGCTGGTTGGGTTCTGTCAAACACAGACAGAGAGGGTACAGGGGGTGTATGTATGTGCCTGGTGGTACAGGGGGTTTATGTTTCTGGGGGTACAGGGGGTGTATGTATGTGCCTGAGGCAAAACAAACTGTGTCAGCACAGCTCTGGTCTGGGGGGCTTTAAATTGGCATCTGCTGTAGTCTGACCTCCTGCTGGCAACACAGACACAAACACAGACACACACTGCTGACTCGTCCTCCTCTAGCAACCCCCCCTCCCAGTGGCTCTACCCTGAAGCTAACAGAGGGGACCTTAGGGCCTGTTCCAACCATTATTCTTCAGATCAATTGCTTCTGCCTAAACTGAACACACACTTTCAGAGCTCACAGAGCGATTAGACAGCACTTGGGAATATCCTACACACATTCTCACACACACACACCATGGTTATTATAAGAAAACAAAAATTAAAGCAAAACAAAACTATCATGAAATCATGAAACAACTATTTTGTAAACTGAAAATAAAATAAATAAGAATTATGTTTAAAAAACTAAAACTATACTGAAACTATTATCTTTGACTTGAAAATGAACTACACTGAACCAAAATATGAACACAACATTTGAAATGTTATATTTCATGAGCTGAAATAGAAGATCCCAGAAATGTTCCATACGAACAAAAAGCTTATATCTCTCAAATGTTTTGCACAAATTTGTTTACATCTCTGTTAGTGAGCATTTCTCATTTGCCAAGATAATCCATTCACCTGACAGGTGTGGCATATCAAAAAGCTGATTAAAGAACATGATCATTACACAGGTGTACTTTTTGTTGGGGACAATAAAAGGCCACTCTAAAATGAGCAGTTCGATCACACAATTCCACAGATGTCTTAAGTTTTGAGCATGCTGACTGTAATTGGCATGCTGACTGCAGGAATGTCCACCAGAGCCATCTACCATAAGCTGCCTCCAATGTAATTTAGAGAATATGGCAGTACATCCAACCGGCATCACAACTGCAGACCACGTGTAACCATGCCAGCCCAGGACCTCAACATCCAGCTTTTAAATCTGTGGGATTGTCTGAGACCAACCACCCGGACAGCTGATGAAACTGTGGGCTTGCACAATGGAAGAATTTCTACACAAACTGTCAGAAATCTTCTCAGGGAAGCTAATCTGCGTACTCACCAGGGCCTTGACTTGACTGTAGTTCGGTGTCGTAACCGATTTCAATGGGCAAATGCTCACCTTTGATGGCCACTTGCATTCTGAAGAAGTGTGCTGTTCTTCACAATGAATCCCAGTTTCGACTGTGCCGGTGGGTAAGTGGGTAAGCGGTTTGCTGATGTCAACCTTGTGAACAGAGTACCCCATGGTGGCGGTGGGGTTATGGTATGGGCAGGCGTAAGCTAGGGACAACAAACACAATTGCATTTTATCGCCGGCAATTTGAATGCTCCGAGAAACTGTGACGAGATCCTGAGGGCCATTGTCGTGCCATTCATCCGCCGCACCCAGTTTTTTGACCTTTTGTTAAGGTATCTGTGACCAACAGATGCATACCTGTATTCCCAGTCAGGTGAAATCCATAGATTAGGATAAAAAATAAATTGACAGATTTTCTTATATAAACTGTTTTAAATGAACTGTTTATTATAAACTGTAACTCAGTAAAATCTTTGAAATTGTTGCATGTTGTGTTTATATTTTTGTTCAGTGTAGAATAAAATAAAAAACATCATATATTTTGTTCAATTTGAGTTTTTTCTCCTAAACTTTTTTATAATGGGCTTTCAAGCTTCTGAATCTGGCAGGTAAATGCTGCCAGGAGATGGCAATGTTTCAAAAAGGCCTTGTGCATCACTATCACTAGCTGTCACTAGCTAACAGGGAAGAAATCCGCTAGGTAGCTAGCCTAGCTAAAGGGTAAGTGCAGAGCGTGAACAATAGCAGAGAGAATAAAGTAGACGTCGCACGTCAAACTTCTGATTTATGACCCTATGTCCGGGTGACGCGTACATTCCCAAATATGGGCATCCGGTCAGGACATCCTGGCGGGAAGGTGTCACGTGGTTATGCCAATATAAGTGCATCCTGTTCCTGTTGTCTCGTGTTAGATTGTATGTGTTATTTTATGGCTATATTGCATCTATTCCTTTGAAGTTGTCATGATGATTGATGTGTAGGGACCTCGTTGAACTGGGGGGGATGTGTTTGAACATTTCAAAGAGGATGGCCCCACACCCACCCTATTTTATTGCCCTTAGGGTTGTTGTCTATGAAGCAGGAATGTCCAGGGGGGATTGTGTTGGCGGCAGACGCATTATAAATAAGGCCCAGAACCACACATGCGGCCCCAGAACACTAAATAAGATTTTAAAAATAAAACCCAGAACATTAAACAGAAAATTATGTCTCCTAGGCCAATTCTCAGGGTGCTATGCGTCTCTTGTCACGAACCCAATGATAAAAGCATTGAGGACATTTAGTATGATGCCCCTGAATGTTTTAAAGGAGTTTTGGATACGAGTGATGGACATTGTTACGGTGCGTGAATGAGGACCCAAAAGCGAATTAACGTAAACAGAGCTTCTTTAATGACAAAACATAGGTAGGCTCAGATGGACCGGCAGATTCCGACAGGACAGGACAAGGTTGCAGCAAACATGACGATAGTCTGGTTCAGGCATGAATAACACAAACAAGAATCCGACAAAGACAGAAACAAAAACAGAGAGAGATATAGAGGACTAATCAGAGGGAAAAAGGGAACAGGTGGGAAAAGGGGTGACGAGGTAGTTAGGAGGAGACAAGGAACAGCTGGGGGAAAGAGGGGGAGAAAAGGTAACCTAAAACGACCAGCAGAGGGAGACAGGGTGAAGAGAAAGGACAGAAACAAGACACAACATGACAATACATGACAGTACCCCCCCACTCACCGAGCGCCTCCTGGCGCACTCGAGGAGGAAACCTGGCGGCAACGGAGGAAATCATCGATCAGCGCACGGTCCAGCACGTCCCGAGAGGGAACCCAACTCCTCTCCTCAGGACCGTACCCCTCCCAATCTACTAGGTACTGATGACCACGGCCCCGAGGACGCATGTCCAAAATCCTACGGACCCTGTAGATGGGTGCGCCCTCGACAAGGATGGGGGGGGGGGGGGGGAAGACGAGCGGGGGCGCGAAGAACGGGCTTGACACAGGAGACATGGAAGACCGGGTGGACGCGACGAAGATATCGCGGAAGAAGAAGTCGCACTGCGACAGGATTAATGATCTGAGAAATACGGAACGGACCAATGAACCGCGGGGTCAACTTGCGAGAAGCGGTCTTAAGGGGAAGGTTCTGAGTGGAGAGCCAAACTCTCTGACCGCGACAATATCTAGGACTCTTAGTTCTACGCTTATTAGCAGCTCTCACAGTCTGCGCCCTATAACGGCAAAGTGCAGACCTGACCCTCTTCCAGGTGCGCTCGCAACGTTGGACAAAAGCCTGAGCGGAGGGGACGCTGGACTCGGCGAACTGAGATGAGAACAGCGGAGGCTGGTACCCGAGGCTACTCTGAAAAGGAGATAGCCCGGTCGCAGACGAAGGAAGCGAGTTGTGGGCGTATTCTGCCCAGGGGAGCTGTTCTGACCAAGACGCAGGGTTGCGAAAAGAAAGACTGCGTAAGATGCGACCAATAGTCTGATTGGCCCGTTCTGCTTGACCGTTAGACTGGGGGTGAAAGCCGGAAGAGAGACTGACGGAAGCCCCAATCAAACGGCAAAACTCCCTCCAAAATTGAGACGTGAATTGCGGACCTCTGTCCGAAACGACGTCTGACGGAAGGCCATGAATTCTGAAAACATTCTCGATGATGATTTGTGCCGTCTCTTTAGCAGAAGGAAGCTTAGCAAGGGGAATAAAATGAGCCGCCTTAGAGAACCTGTCGACAACCGTAAGAATAACAGTCTTCCCCGCTGACGAAGGCAGTCCGGTGACAAAATCTAAGGCGATGTGAGACCACGGTCGAGAGGGAATGGGAAGCGGCCTGAGACGGCCGGCAGGAGGGGAGTTACCGGACTTAGTCTGCGCGCAGACCGAACAAGCAGCCACGAAGCGACGCGTGTCATGCTCCCGGGTGGGCCACCAAAAACGCTGGCGAATGGAAGCAAGCGTACCCCGAACGCCAGGGTGGCCGGCTAACTTGGCAGAGTGAGCCCACTGAAGAACGGCCAGACGAGTAGGAACGGGAACGAAAAGAAGGTTCCTAGGACAAGCGCGCGGCGACGGAGTTTGAGTGAGTGCTTGCTTTACCTGCCTCTCAATTCCCCAGACAGTCAACCCGACAACACGCCCCTCAGGGAGAATCCCCTCGGGGTCAGTGGAGGCTACTGAAGAACTGAAGAGACGAGATAAAGCATCAGGCTTGGTGTTCTTAGAGCCCGGACGATAAGAAATCACGAACTCGAAACGAGCGAAAAACAGCGCCCAGCGCGCCTGACGCGCATTAAGTCGTTTGGCAGAACGGATGTACTCAAGGTTCCTATGGTCAGTCCAAACGACAAAAGGAACGGTCGCCCCCTCCAACCACTGTCGCCATTCGCCTAGGGCTAAGCGGATGGCGAGCAGTTCGCGGTTTCCCACATCATAGTTACGTTCCGACGGCGACAGGCGATGAGAAAAATACGCGCAAGGGTGGACCTTGTCGTCAGAGAGGGAGCGCTGAGAAAGAATGGCTCCCACGCCCACCTCTGACGCGTCAACCTCGACAACGAACTGTCTAGTGACGTCAGGTGTAACAAGGATAGGTGCGGATGTAAAACGATTCTTGAGGAGATCAAAAGCTCCCTGGGCGGAAACGGACCACTTAAAGCACGTCTTGACAGAAGTAAGGGCTGTGAGAGGAGCTGCCACCTGACCGAAATTACGGATGAAACGACGATAGAAGTTCGCAAAGCCGAGAAAGCGCTGCAGCTCGACGCGTGACTTAGGGACGGGCCAATCAATGACAGCTTGGACCTTAGCGGGATCCATCTTAATGCCTTCAGCGGAAATAACAGAACCGAGAAATGTGACGGAGGAGGCATGAAAAGAGCACTTCTCAGCCTTCACAAAAAGACAATTCTCTAAAAGGCGCTGGAGGACACGTCGAACGTGCTGAACATGAATCTGGAGTGACGGTGAAAAAATCAGGATATCGTCAAGGTAAACGAAAACAAAGATGTTCAGCATGTCTCTCAGGACATCATTGACTAATGCCTGAAAGACAGCTGGAGCGTTAGCGAGGCCGAAAGGAAGAACCCGGTATTCAAAGTGCCCTAACGGAGTGTTAAACGCCGTCTTCCACTCGTCCCCCTCCCTGATGCGCACGAGATGGTAAGCGTTACGAAGGTCCAACTTAGTGAAAAACCTGGCTCCCTGCAGGATCTCGAAGGCTGAAGACATAAGAGGAAGCGGATAACGATTCTTCACTGTTATGTCATTCAGCCCTCGATAATCTATGCAGGGGCGTAGGGACCCGTCCTTCTTCTTAACAAAAAAAAACCCCGCTCCGGCGGGAGAGGAGGAGGGGACTACGGTACCGGCGGCAAGAGCTACAGACAAATAATCTTCGAGAGCCTTACGTTCGGGAGCCGACAGAGAGTATAGTCTACCCCGGGGGGGAGTGGTTCCCGGAAGGAGATCAATACTACAATCATACGACCGGTGTGGAGGAAGAGAGGTGGCCCTGGACCGACTGAACACCGTGCGCAGATCGTGATATTCCTCCGGCACCCCTGTCAAATCACCAGGCTCCTCCTGTGAAGAAGAGACAGAGGAAACAGGAGGGATAGCAGACATTAAACATTTCACATGACAAGAGACGTTCCAGGAGAGGATAGAATTACTAGACCAATTAATAGAAGGATTATGACAAACTAGCCAGGGATGGCCCAAAACAACAGGTGTAAAAGGTGAACGAAAAATTAAAAAAGAAATGGTTTCGCTATGATTACCAGAAACAGTGAGGGTTAAAGGTAGCGTCTCACGCTGAATCCTGGGGAGAGGACTACCATCCAGGGCGAACAAGGCCGTGGACTCCCTTAACTGTCTGAGAGGAATGTCATGTTCCCGAGCCCAGGTCTCGTCCATAAAACAGCCCTCCGCCCCAGAGTCTATTAAGGCACTGCAGGAAGCTGACGAACCGGTCCAGCGTAGATGGACCGACAAGGTAGTGCAGGATCTTGAAGGAGAGACAGGAGTAGTAGCGCTCACCAGTAGCCCTCCGCTTACTGATGAGCTCTGGCTTTTACTGGACATGAAGTGACAAAATGACCAGCAGAACCGCAATAGAGACAGAGGCGGTTGGTGATTCTCCGTTCCCTCTCCTTAGTCGAGATGCGGATACCTCCCAGCTGCATAGGCTCAGCACCCGAGCCGGCAGAGGAAGATGGTAGTGATGCGGAGAGGGGGGCAACGGAGAACGCGAGCTCCTTTCCACGAGCTCGGTGACGAAGATCAACCCGTCGCTCAATGCGAATAGCGAGTTCAATCAAGGAATCCACGCTGGAAGGAACCTCCCGGGAGAGAATCTCATCCTTTACCTCTGCGCGGAGACCCTCCAGAAAACGAGCGAGCAAAGCCGGCTCGTTCCAGCCACTGGAGGCAGCAAGAGTGCGAAACTCAATAGAGTAGTCTGTTATGGATCGATTACCTTGACATAGGGAAGACAGGGCCCTGGAAGCCTCCTCCCCAAAAACAGATCGATCAAAAACCCGTATCATCTCCTCCTTAAAGTCCTGATACTGGTTAGTACACTCAGCCCTTGCCTCCCAGATTGCCGTGCCCCACTCACGAGCCCGTCCAGTAAGGAGAGATATGACGTAGGCGACACGAGCAGTGCTCCTGGAGTAAGTGTTGGGCTGGAGAGAAAACACAATATCACACTGGGTGAGGAACGAGCGGCATTCAGTGGGCTCCCCAGAGTAACACGGCGGGTTATTGATTCTGGGCTCCGGAGATTCGAAAGCCCTGGAAGTGGCCGGTGGATCGAGGCGGAGATGGTGAACCTGTTCTGTGAGGTTGGAGACTTGGGTGGCCAGGGTCTCAACGGCATGTCGAGCAGCAGACAATTCCTGCTCGTGTCTGCCTAGCATCGCTCCCTGGATCTCGACGGCTGAGTGGAGAGGATCCGAAGTCGCTGGGTCCATTCTTGGTCGGATTCTTCTGTTACGGTGCGTGAATGAGGACCCAAAAGCGAATTAACGTAAACAGAGCTTCTTTAATGACAAAACATAGGTAGGCTCAGATGGACCGGCAGATTCCGACAGGACAGGACAAGGTTGCAGCAAACATGACGATAGTCTGGTTCAGGCATGAATAACACAAACAAGAATCCGACAAAGACAGAAACAAAAACAGAGAGAGATATAGAGGACTAATCAGAGGGAAAAAGGGAACAGGTGGGAAAAGGGGTGACGAGGTAGTTAGGAGGAGACAAGGAACAGCTGGGGGAAAGAGGGGGAGAAAAGGTAACCTAAAACGACCAGCAGAGGGAGACAGGGTGAAGAGAAAGGACAGAAACAAGACACAACATGACAATACATGACAGACATGTGGAGTTATGAAAAACCCGGGAGTTTTTCTCCTGTGATTTGAAAGCCATAAGGATCTCTTCAATGGCGTATTGCCCCGACTCCAAAATGACAATTTTAGCATGTGAACAATTTGATAGTACAAATGGGACGAAGCCTGTCAGTTCATATGTATTTTCCAAAGCCTGCAAGATTGTAAACTTTTTTATGTCAGTGTTTAGCTTTAAATGGATTGATTACCCCATATTCATAACCCTGATGAATAAGCTGGACAGTCTTTTCCAAAATCGTGAACAATTACGTCGCTGGCCGCTTCTATCCTTAAGACATACCCAGGGTCTACATGCCAGACGTTTGATCTATCCATGGAGTGAAAACTTACGGAGCCTTGACTGGGGGGGATGTGTCTTCACAGTTGAATCCTCAGGTTGGAATATGTAAGCCATATGTCCATCACTCGTATCCAAAACTCCTTTAAAACATTGTGTTGGATATCCTGCGAGTCTGTCTTGATGATGGTGAGTTTGAGACGGATGGCTGTATAAACATATAGCCGGGCCCTTCATCTGTAATAAAGGAATAGTAAAAATGTTTAAATAATTATAGCATGTTTTAAAAGGTCTGTACTTAAGATCTAGAATTAAATGGTATTAATGATATATCTCACCTCTTAACGAACAGGACTCTCTCGTTTTCTCTCTAACCCCGGTCTGTCAAGGAGAAATGCAATGTCTTAAAAAAAAACATGTCTTATTTTATACGAACACAGTCTTTCCTACAACAGAAAATGAATGTCTTCTGAGTGCAACCATATGAAGATCATCAAAGGTAAGTAATTCATTTTATCCCTATTTCTAACTCTTCTACTTGGCTGGTTACTGTTTGTAATGATTTGTCTGCTGGGCAATGTTCTCAAATAATTGTAAGGTAGGTTTGCTTTTGCCGTAAAGCATTTTTTAAATTTGACACCGTGGTTGGATTCACAAGAAGTTAGTCTTTAAACCTGTGTAAAATAGTTGTATCTTTTCTGAATTTTTAAAATGAGTATTTCTGTATTTGAATTTGGCGCTCTGCAATCTCACTGGATGTTGGCCAGGTGCGACACCAGCGTCCCACATACCCTAGAGAGGTTAACTTCTCATGACTCTCAAACCCGCATGCGGGAGCGTAACCATAGCCTCAAACTAATTAGCATAACGCAGCGGACATACATTTTCCTAGAAAATGTTCCTATTCATGAAAATCACAAATTAAATATATTGAGACACAGTTTAGCCTTTTGTTAATTGCACTGTCATCTCAGATTTTCAAAATATGCTTCACAGCCAACGCTAGACAAGCATTTGTGTACGTTTATCATGGCATAATGCTATGGCTAGGCTCTGCGACCAGCAGGCAACATTTTCACGAAAATAAGAAAAGCAATCAAATTAAATAATTTACCTTTGAAGAACTTCAGATGCTTTCACTCAGGAGACTCCCAGTTAGCCAGCAAATGTTCCTATTTTCCCCAAATATTATTTTTGTAGGTGAAATAGCTCCGTTTGTTCTTCACGTTTGGCTGAGAAATCGACCGGAAAATGCAGTCACTACAAAGCCAAACTTTTTTCCAAATTAGCTCCATAATATCGACAGAAACATGGAAAACGTTGTTTAGAATCAATCCTCAAGGTGTTTTTCACATATATATTTCTATAATATATCCGTCGGGACAATTGGTTTCTCATAAGAAGCGATTGGAAAAATGGCTACTTGTGTACTTTACGCAAGATTTTCTGCGGGAGCCATCATGTGACCACTTGCTAAATGTGGTCCCTTACGGCTTGGGGAATACGTAGAAAACGTAAGCTCATTCGTAGCTCATTCACAGCCATATAAGGAGTCATTGGCATGAGGCGGTTTCAAAAAATGCGGCACTTCCTGATTGGATTTTTATCTGGGTTTCGCCTGTAACATCAGTTCTGTTGCACGCACAGACAATATCTTTGCAGTTTTGGAAACGTCAGTGTTTTCTATCCAAAGCTGTCAATTATATGTATAGTCAAGCATCTTTTCGTGACAAAATATCTTGTTTAAAACGGGAACGTTTTTTATCCAAAAATGAAAATACTGCCCCTAGAGTCGCAACAGGTTAACGTATTTTGTACGTATTATTTTCTTTCAGACTCCTCCCCGGCGTATAACGTACAGAAGACCCTACACAATGAGACAATGCAGAGGATTTCGGCGCACTGGACATTCACAATAACAAAAACAAACCGGATGATTTCACCGTTTTAAATTACATTTCTGAGGTAGACGACTTGATATTATGTGAAGCGGCCAACCTTCTTGATTTCTCCAATTCTTTTGTAGAAACACACAAACCTGAAATAGAACAAGCTAGGTTTCTCACAGCCTTTTCCAGGGCTCTAAAATCCCGAAAGGTTTTGCTACACAAACGAACCGTGGCTTTACTCGAGCGGCAATACAGTCAGGATCTATCCTTCTAACAATGCCACGCTTGTTAACCTCTCTAGGGTACAGGGGACGGTAGCGTCCCATCTCGTCAACAGCCAGTGAAACTGCAGGGCGCCAAATTCAAAACAACAGAAATCCCATAATTAAAATTCCTCAAATATACATGTATTTTACACCATTTTATAGATACACTTGTAAATCCAGCCACAGTGTCCGATTTCGAAAGCAAACCAAACGATTATGCTAGGTGAGTGCCTATTCACAGAATAACACAGCCATTTTTCAAGCCAAAGAGAGGATTCACAAAAAGCAGAAATATAGATCAAATTAATCACTAACCTTTGATGATCTTCATCAGATGACACTCATAGGACTTCATGTCACACAATACATGTAAGTTTTGTTCGGTAAAGTTCATATTTATATCCAAGTGCAGAGAGCCACATAAAATGACAGAAATACTCATCATAAACATTGATAAACTATATGAGTATTTTCATGGAAAAATAGATACATTTTAATGCAACCGCTGTGTCAGATTTCAAAAACGCTTTACAGCGAAAGCACACTTTGCGATTATGTTAGCTAGCCACAGAAACGCATACAGCCATTTTCCAGCCAAGGAGTGTCACAAAGTCAGAAATAGCATTAAAATGAATCACATACCTTTGATGATCTTCATCTGGTGGCACTCCCAGGTCTCCATGTTAGACAATACATGTTAGTTTTGTTCGATAATGTTCCTCTTAATGAGCAAAAACCTCCCTTTTGTTGGCGCATTTTGTCCAGTAATCCGAATGCAGCAGGCGTGTGCACTAATTCCGGGACAAAAAGTTTTTAAAAAGTACAATAAAAGTTAGTAGAAACATGCCAAACGATGTTTAAAATATATCACATGTAGAGGAAGGCACAGAGCTCGTGAACTGGGTCCTAAGTCTTTGTATGGTGGATAGGCTTTCAATAGAAAAACAGCCTTTCAAAACAATAGTACATCCTGGTTGGATTTTCCTCAGGTTTTCGCCTGCCATATCAGTTCTGTTATACTCACAGACATTATTTTAACAGTTTTGGAAACTTTATAGTGTTTTCTATCCACATCTACTAAGTATATGCCTATCCTATATTCTGGGACTGAGTAGCAGACAGTTACATTTGGGCATGCTTTTCATCCAAAATTCCGAATGCTGTCCCCTACCCTAGGGAAGTTAAAGAGCAATCCGATTAAAAAACGCAAATACAGGCGCTAAGAACCTATTTGTAACATGTATCCTTCCAGAATACCACAAGAACACACATCATTAATTGCCCAAATGGATGAGCCAACAGACATAATTGAGACAGTTGAAACCTTGTTATCCCAGATACCGCCCAAACTCCAAGCTTTAATTAACCACATGAATGATGCAGGGGTAACATCAAACATAATTACGATAGAGGAAACTCTATTATCACTGATTCCCGCCGAACTCATAGAATGAATTAATCATATGAATGAGTCAGGGACGACCGATGAAAACCTGTTATCCCAGATTCCTGAAGCCCTCATATCGTTAATTAACCATATGAATGAGAGCATAAGATCTTCTACACAGGATCCCACACAGACCCCGCCAGTCTGAAACGCAATACGATGTTTTTGAGGAACTGGAAAATTGTCTAAGAAATCAGGAGGGAGATGGTATCAATAGAAGTTTCCAGGTTGTGTCACGAAATAAATTCAACAATAGAGATTTGACAGTTTTTCAATTTCACATGGCTGAATCAGAATCTTGACTATGTAGTGTTTTATGTAATGATATTGGATACTCTGAACGAACTGTTAGACAGGGCAAGAGATTATGGCGAACCTCGTGATGTCTTACAGTTGGAAATTTGTGGAGATAGCATGCAAACCTACTATAACTAAATATCTCTTATTTTACCCAATGGCGAAGCAGATCTTGAACAATTTATAGCCCTGCTGGAACGACTTGTTCAGTCAAATTTATCCGTCATAGCTGATAGAACCCTCGAGCTTGTAGTGCAAATAATACGGCAACCCCTGGGTGGTGGGGGGCAGAGAAGGAAACTAGATAGCCTAATGCAATCAGAAATCATAAGCAATAAAAGGGCATACCTCATAAATGTTCACAATCCTGGTAATAAGCTATGCTTTGCAATAGGCCTAAGGCCTAGCACATTTACTCAATCCTGGATGTATGGATCTAGCGGCATTACAAAAGGCTAGAGTGCTCCAAATTGCTGTGGGTCTAGGTAGGTATACAGGATGCGGTGGCATTCTCCGACATAGTCACATTTTAAAACTTTCTGAAAATCAAGATTGTGGTTTTGTACCACAGTAGAGCTAATGCAGCTCTCTTGAAATTCCAAAACAACCCACAACCTCATCCTCAGATTCTGTACTTTTATGTGCAAAACAACCATTATTATGCTGTTACCAACATCACAGCGTTTTTAGGAGCACCATATGTGTGTCCGGCATGTCATACCGGCTACACACAAAAGGGGGAGGCACTCGTGCAGTAATGACTGTTCATTATGTCTTGATGAAAATTGTCCGATGCAGCCCTTAAACCTGACACCCTGTGCGGATTGTCACCGCACATGTCGTTCAGCCTACTGTTACGAAAAACACAAAATTGAAACATGGCTCCCCAAGGCCTGTAAATCTGTAAGCAGTTGTGACATTAACAAGAAATGTCCAAAATGCCATTGCAATTACAACCTTAAAATAGACAGCCCTAAACCTCATGTGTGTGGAATCATACATTGCCCAATCTGTAGGGCAATGTATGAGGGCCTTTGAAAAGCAGAGACGCTGAAGTGGTTCAAGAAGTGCCACACGAGTGTTATATTCAGCCCTTGGCAGAAGATGAACATTCAGAGAAATATGTGTTCTATGATGACTTTAAACAACACTTTTTATGGATATCTTTAAGAAATGGCTTTCTTCTTGCCACTCTTCCATAAAGGCCAGATTTGTGCAATATACGACTGATTGTTGTCCTATGGACAGAGTCTCCCACCTCAGCTGTAGATCTCTGCAGTTCATCCAGAGTGATCATGGGCCTCTTGGCTGCATCTCTGATCAGTCTTCTCCTTGTATGAGCTGAAAGTTTAGAGGGACGGCCAGGTCTTGGTAGATTTGCAGTGGTCTGATACTCCTTCCATTTCAATATTATCGCTTGCACAGTGCTCCTTGGGATGTTTAAAGCTTGGGAAATCTTTTTGTATCCAAATCCGGCTTTAAACTTCTTCACAACAGTATCTCGGACCTGCCTGGTGTGTTCCTTGTTCTTCATGATGCTCTCTGCGCTTTTAACGGACCTCTGAGACTATCACAGTGCAGGTGCATTTATACGGAGACTAGTCATTATTAGATTAGTCATTTAGGTCAACATTGGATCATTCAGAGATCCTCACTGAACTTCTGGAGAGAGTTTGCTGCACTGAAAGTAAAGGGGCTGAATAATTTTGCACGCCCAATTTTTGAGTTTTTGATTTGTTAAAAAAGTTTGAAATATCCAATAAATGTCGTTCCACTTCATGACTGTGTCCCACTTGTTGTTGATTCTTCACAAAAAAATACAGTTTTATATCTTTATGTTTGAAGCCTGAAATGTGTCAAAAGGTCGCAAAGTTCAACAGGGCCGAATACTTTCGCAAGGCACTGTATATACAGTGTTTTAACAATGTACAAATGGTTAAAGGACACAAAATAAAATAAATAAGCATAAATATGGGTTGTATTTACAATGGTGTTTGTTCTTCACTGGTTCTTTGTGGATCTGTGTAATCTGAGGGAAATATGTCTCTCTAATATGGTCATACAATGGGCAGGAGGTTAGGAAGTGCAGCTCAGTTTCCACCTCATTTTGTGGGCAGTGAGCACATAGCCTGTCTTCTCTTGAGAGCCATGTCTGCCTACGGCGGCCTTTCTCAATAGCAAGGCTATGCTCATTGAGTCTGTACATAGTCAAAGCTTTCCTTAATTTTGGGTCAGTCACAGTGGTCAGGTATTCTTCCGCTGTGTACTCTCTGTTTAGGGCCAAAAATTCAGTTTTTGATTTGTTAAAAAAGTTTGAAATATCCAATAAATGTCGTTCCACTTCTTGATTGTGTCCCACTTGTTGTTGATTCTTCACAAAAAAATACAGTTTTATATCTTTATGTTTGAAGCCTGAAATGTGGCAAAAGGTCGCAAAGTTCAAGGGGGCCGAATACTTTCGCAAGGCACTGTATTAACAACATATCTGTGCAAGAATTTTACAATCTATTCCTGGCTACAGTGAGGCATCTAAAAGATCTCTCTTTACCTATTGACAGAAATTATTTTGCAGGGGGTTACACATTGTATGCTTTCAATTTATCACCTGATGATGACACCTCAGGAAATCTGTCGGTGGTGTCCCAAGGTAACCTCAGGCTGGAAATGCATTTCCGTACACCTTAAGCCTGTACAGTAAGCATGATTGTTTATGCCTGCTCTGATTCAATCTTGGAAGGGTTCAATAATGTTCCAACCTGAGAATTCCATTGTCTGTAGAAAAGCAATGGAATGAGAGATACCTCTCACGTGAAAGCGTGACTGAGAACGAGGCTGCTGCCAGACCCCTTAGTCAAACAGCTCTCATCCGGCCCCCCTTCACAGGAGCAGCCTGAAACAACCTTCTAAAGACGGTTGACATCTAGTGGAAGCCTTAGGAAGTTCAAAATAACCCATATCCCACTATGAATTCGATAGGGGCTGAGTTCAAAAACTACAAACCTCAGATTTCCCACTTCCTGTTAGGAATTTTTCTCAGGTTTTTGCCTGCCATATGAGTTCTGTTATACTCACAGACATCATTTAAACAGTTTTAGAAACCGCAGAGTGTTTTCTATCCAACACTAATAATAATATGCATATATTCTCCTGCAGTATCCTTGCTAAACAACCCGGCGCTGAAATGTGTCTTGATAGTGTCTTCAGAGTTGTTGAGTAAGCACTCCATGATGGCCCTATAAGGGTATGTGGCACTGCTTTGACTGATTAGACATTCACCCAAAGTCACATCCACTTGGGAGAAGATGGTGGCCAAGGGGTAATTAATGAGACTTACTTAGGCATCGCCTGCAATATTAGCACCATCTCTTTGGTCACTTTTAGACGTAAATGGACCAAGGTGTTGTTGAGGTCCAGATAGTTGTCACCGTGGCCTGGAATGAAAAATTCTATAGGACCGTTGTCTGTAATGGCATACGGCCATTACAGGCAATCTCCACATAACTGGACCTCTCTATTGAATGTTGGGTTAAGGGGGCCGTGAAAAGACCGAGCTCTGTCTTTATAGCTTCAGAGGACATGTGGTGTAAAAGAGCCATGTTGCTTGTTCTTTTAGAAAATACTTCAGAGTATTATTTTTGTCGTTTTTGGTCCAGACCTCATCACTCATCACTTTATCTTTGACTTACTGAGTTTCTTTTAACGGTTAACCTCCGAGGTCTCTTTTTTGGTCTTCGAGACAACATCATAAGCTCCGAGCCTTCTTCAAATCAAATCAAATCAAATTTCGTACATCAGCTGATATCTCAAAGTACTGTACAGAAACCCAGCCTAAAACCCCAAACAGCAAGCAATGCAGGTGTAGAAGCACGGTGGCTAGGAAAAACTCCCTAGAAAGGCCAAAACCTAGGAAGAAACCTAGAGAGGAACCAGGCTATGTGGGGTGGCCAGTCCTCTTCTGGCTGTGCCGGGTGGAGATTATAACAGAACATGGCCAAGATGTTCAAATGTTCATAAATTACCAGCATGGTCCAATAATAATAAGGCAGAACAGTTGAAACTGGAGCAGCAGCACGGTCAGGTGGACTGGGGTCAGCAAGTAGTCATCATGTCAGGTATTCCTGGGGCATGGTCCTAGGGCTCAGGTCAGTTTAAACTGGAGCAGCAGCACGGTCAGGTGGACTGGGGACAGCAAGGAGTCATCATGTCAGGTATTCCTGGGGCATGGTCCTAGGGCTCAGGTCCTCCGAGAGAGAGAAAGAAAGAGAGAATTAGAGAGAGCATATGTGGGATGGTCGGCATCTGGTGACGCCCTTCTGGTCATAGCATTGGCTACAACCTCACTTACAACATTTTTAGCCGCTGATTTTAAATGTGGTTTGGCTATGCTGAGGCTTCTCTTCCTAAACGGTAAAACCATCCTAAAGAGGTTACGAAATATACCACCTATCCCCGAACCGTACATGGTCGGGGATCCATAATAGCCGGGTAACCCATTACACACTTGAGCAACATAGTATGAGACACAGGGTAAGGTCGAGATGTTGGTTGTGGTCCATAACCCTTTAATGTATTTGTATTATGTTTATCAAAAAATAAAAATATATAATACTAATAATATATTATATATAGAGAGGTTTTGGTGGGTCTAAAGTGGAGTTTTACAATCGTTTTACCATAAGTAAATTCAATGTTTTCGTTCTGATCTGTTTTAAGCTCAACCAGAATGTTTTCAATATATTTCTTGCTTACAGGTACATAGTGTGGCTTGTCGTAGTTAACAGTGACTATATCGCCATCCTTTCCATCTATATGAACTGTTCTCAGGAGGGGCACACAACTGTCTCCTACCCTTTGATAGGATATGATGTCGGTATACACAAATATGTTGTAAAACCCTGCATGTATATCTGCAGGGAATGGAAATAATTTATCTTTCACATACGTCCATTTATTGGGACCCATCCCCAACATGTAGGCTAAATTACCGCTGGTCTTTATACCCCCATCAGCATCCCCTGAGATTTGTACACATTTATGTATAGGATTGTAGATCAGGAGTATTTCCATATTGTTCAGGGTTAGGAGTTCATTCAACTCTGAGATGATCCTCTCGACTGTTCTATAGAACCCTTTTTTAAGCTTAATAAGTTTTGCAGGTTCCGATATCCTTTTGCAATAAAAATCACGGTCCTTATCCTTGATATTATACCAACTATGGGGGTATGTAATCTCGCTGAGACCTACTTCCCAGGCCTCTGATAACTCTATAGGCTTTGGAAAATTGGTTGTATAATTCAAACTCTGATTATTACGATATATATGTGCAGACGCATTACTGGGGAGGGTCAGGTAGAGGCTGCTGTGTTCAATGATGCACTCCTGTGTACATGCGAATGATGTTGTATTTATCATGCATGAGGGTTTAAGTTAACCCCCGATGCCTCCACCACATCGTGCTCTAATACCCAACTGAAGAATTGTGGGGGACAGTTTTTCCAACGGACCAGCACCCATTTTTTACCCTTTTCTCTCTTTTGATCTAGAATCTCCTCCACGTGAAAGACTTTGTCTTTACCCAACGGTACCTTCTGTAATTCCTTCTCATATAAAGATCCCTCTATAAGCTCCCCGTCATAATCGTTTAACTTGTAGACCGGGGGTATGCACAGTAGACATTCGGCAACGGTGAACACCTCATCGCTTTAACCTTGCTCATATTTTTTGTCGAAAACACCCCTCAACTTGGATATAAGTACCAAGTCCCCCACTATGAATTTAAAATATTATTTTTTTTATGGCGAAGGGGGAACAAACCATACAGATTTTTAAAGACTTGAAAAGAGTTTTCAGAAGAGACCTTGGAGGGCTTCATCCATATACTCTTATTGTAGCTGTTGTTGTACCCCTTTACTAAATATTGAACTATATCGATATATCTATGCGTGTTGTGAGCTGTAAAATATCGCCACATCCGCTCCTTCGGAGTTCTGCAAGTGTTCAAAAACTCTTTCTTTATGAGTTTCTGAAAAGTATTATTAAAAAATTATTTTCCGCCATCAGTCTGCACTTTCTTGGGGGCTCCTCCATCCTTCAAGATAGAGCCAAAGGCCAAAGGTCACCTCTACCTCTTATTTTTAAAGACACTTACAAATGCTATTTTAGAGAAAATGTTTCCATCATTTTTATCTGCAAGGCCCTGCATGTCACATAGATCCGCCTGAAACTGGGACAAGGGATGAGTAGAAAAAAATATATTTCTTGGAAATTGTTTCCGTAGAGGTTTATGTAGAGTATGAGCATCCTGCTCGGCTAACCACTCATTCACTTTAGCAGCGCTTAACCGGCTACCTGTTTCTTCGGCTATAGCTCTCTGTAAAGCTCCTTATCCCCATAAGACCCAGGGGTTATAATAAATGTTTTTCAACATCTGCTCCGCCATCCTTCTTGCCTCTCTGAGGTACAATAATGTTAATGAGCCACTTTCAAATAATGACAACATTTAATTTTCATTTTTAAATTGTTATTTTTGCAAACATCAAGTATTACGTATACAGACAATTCAGGATTCGTTGCAGGATACTTGTCCCCGTTTTCTCAATGATCCAAGCATGCAACACCCTGTATATTTGATTTAGATTTACAGGCTTGTGTCACTGGATTTTTAAAACACACACATCCGCTATATAAGTATATCAACAACAAATATAATACATGTTACAATTAAACAGTGTTTCAAAACAAATAAAGTAAAATCTTTGACAAAGTTGTTTCTAGTTCTTCAGAATAATCCACAAGATGGGATACCAGGTGTGTCCATTGTAGACTCTGGCCCAAATGTCAATTTGCTCCATTTTTAGCACACTCTCTACATTAGCCCATGTATTGTGTGTTGTGTAGAACGATACATTGTTAACTTTTTTTCAATAATTTGATGCATCACATTTGTAAGTTCTCTCAAAATATTTGTATTTATTTATTCTCTCTAACATCGTATGCATATAGTTACCCATTGCTTTACTTCTAAATAACAAATATGTATTGTCACTCGGTCTCTTGGTGTTTATTGAGCCAGAAAGTAATCACATCAACCACCACAGCTTCCCTGTATTTGTTGTCATTCACCAGGGTGTGTCGGATTTCTATGAGTTTCTCGTGGATGTAGATCGCCTCCTTCAGTTCATGTAGGAAAGCCTCAGTGGCCCCGTAAACTCTGGGAATAGACGGCACAAGACCCATAGTCTCCAGGGCTCTGACCTGCAGAACAATCTAGAAGAAAAAGAACGCCCACCTACTTAGGCGAGGTGCTGGCTAGCGGAGTAAAAAACTTGAAAATTAAAGAGAGCCGCACACTCTAGGAGCTCAGATGCAAAAATGTAATTCCTGTTTGCACAAAGTACTGAGACCCCAGCTGGCTGCATGGACGGGTGTTAAAGGAATTTTAACAATTCCTTTATGTGTTCATTAACCAATTCAATTAAAATCACTCAAATCACTCAAATCAAGATCCTTATTTGCATAAAATATACAGAGACCAGTCTACCAAAATTAGCCAATAGCATTTATTCTTGAGAGCGCTGATCATAGTACCATGTACATCAGTTTATATGTTACATATGACATCATAGGTTTTAAAATGTCCCTCCTCTCCGACCAGGACAAAGCAGCTTCAAAAGTTCATTCTACCTCACTAGCGCACATACATGACACACAATATATCTGGATTATCTCCTGAAGTCTCACCACAGTTTATTACCACTCAGCTGACAGTTCCAGTCCCCCCCAGATACGGAAAACTTGGAGGGGCTCTCGCTGTCTTATTTTATCTCCACAGAGTTATAGCCGGGTCGGTTCAAACATAGGTTAAGGATTCTCTTTGCTTACTTTAGACACATGACCTGCATCCTACTCTGTCCTAGATGCTAATATATGCATATTATTATTACTATTGGATAGAAAACACTCTGACGTTTCTAAAACTGTTTGAATTATGTCTGTGAGTATAACAGAACTCATAGGGCAGGCAAATTTCCAAACAGGAAGTGGAAATTTTGGGGCTGGTCGAATTTCAAGTCATAGCCTATTCACATCCAAACAATATGTTTGCACTTCCTACGCCTTCCACTAGATGTCAACAGTCAGTAGAACGTGGAATGAAGCCTCTAGTGTGATGTATGACCGGATAGGAGGGGAATGAGTCACTGGTCTGTCAGAATGCCAGTTCCTGGTTGCGCACATTTCTGTTGATATCGCCTGCGTTCCATGACTCTGTAGACAAAAACGAATGCTCTGGGTTGGAACGTTATTGGATATATATGAGAATAACATCCTGAAGATTGATTCTCTACTTAATTTGACCAGTTTATTCGACCTGGAATATAACTTTTTGAATTTTTCGCCCGAGTTCGCCTGGACCAGCGCCAGCTTTTGGACATGTGAACTAACCATGCTAGCAAAAGCAGCTAATTGGACACTAGTAATGGACATTATGGAACATAACAACAATTTATTGTGGAACTAGGACTCCTTGCACTGCATTCTGATGAAAGATCATCAAAGGTAAGGGAATATTTATGATGTAATTTCGTATTTCTGTTGACTCCAACATGGCGGAGAAATATTGTTACGTCTTAGCGCCGTTTTAGATTATTGCATGGTATGCTTTTTTTCGTAACGTTTTTTAGAAATCCGACACAGAGGTTGCATTAAGAACCAGTGTATCTTTAATTATATGTAAAACATGTATCTTTCGTCAAAGTTTATGATGAGTATTTCTGTTATCTGGCGTAGCTCTCTGTATATACTCAGGATATTTTGGAGGTATTTCTGAACATGGCGTCAATGTAAACCGAGATGTGTGGATATAAATATGCATATTATCCAACAAAACATAAATGTATTGTGTAACATGATGTCATATGAGTATCATCGGATGAAGATTATCAAAGGTTAGTGATTCATTTTATCTCAAATTCTGCTTTTGTGACTATCTTTGGCTGGGAAAAATCGCTGTGTGTTTTTTTGGATTTGGTGGTGATCTAACATAAATAAATGTTGTGTTTTCGTTGTAGAACATTTAAAAAATCGGACAGGATGGGTAGATTAACAAGATGTTTATCTTTCATTTGCGGTATTGGAATTTTTCAAAAAAATATATATATATTTTTTCTATCCCGTGCTGCCTTTTCAGCGGAATGTTGGGGGGGGGGGGGGGGGGGTAAAGTATATTTTCTTAAGTACTTTACACCACTGCCTGAAAACACATTTTCAAGCATGGTGGTGGCTACATCATATGATGGGTATGCTTGTCATCGGCAAGGACTAGAGAGCTTTTTTAGGATAAAAATAAACAAAATAGAACAAAGCACAGCAAAAAGGAAAAACTAGCTCCTTCTGCTTTCCAACAGACACCAGTAGATAAGTTCATCTTTCAGCAGGAGAACAACCTAAAACACAAGGCCGAACATACACTGGAGTTGCTTAACAAGACGACATTGAATGTTCCTGAGTGGCCTGGTTAAAGTTTTGACTTAAATCGGCATGAAAATCTATGGAAAGACCTGAAAACGGCTGTGTAGCAGTGATCAGCAACTAACTTGATTTTTAAAAATGAATAATGTGCAAATATTGTACAATCCAGGTGTGCAAAGCTCTTAGAGACTTACCTAGAAAAACTGACACTTGTAATCACTGCCAAAGGTGAATCTAACATGTATTGACTATGTAAATGAGATATTTCTGTATTTTATTTTCAATACAATTGCAAATCATTCTAAAAACATGTTTTCACTTTGTCATTATGGTGTATTGTGTGTAGATGAGTGAGAAAAATAAATACATTGAATCCATTTTGAAATCAGGCTGTGACATAACAAAATGTGGAGTAAGTCAAGGGGTATGAATACTTTCTGAAGGCACTGTACATACACAAACACAGTTTGTTTGAGCAGATTCTTAGACTAACGAGAGGAAAGGGACACATGCTGATGCAGTCTCTGCTGGCAGGAGTCAATCAAACAATCAAACAAAAGGGAAACTCATTATTTTTTGCCTGAAAAAGCACATTGTGTATCTGTGTGTGTGTACCTGTGTGTATTTCTGTTCCTGACTGTGTGTGTGTGTGTGTGTCTGTGTGTGTTTGTGTGTTTCAAAGCATCAGAGTGTCTTCTAGTTTGTCCTTGGCCCTGGCGAAAACCAGGAGCCCAAGATGCCCCTGATGTGTCTTCTCTCAGTAAGAGCTCTGCTGATTGGCTCCTCAAGGTTCCGTCGATTCTTCAGCCTGGAGTGAATCTGTGGCTGGATGGTAACCCTGGGTTACTGAAGGGCTTGTTGCTCGTGGCGACGCAGCTGCGCTTCCCGTCTCCATCATCCCCCCATTGAGCTCCAGTCAGAATGGAACACACACACACACACACACACACACACACACACACACACACACACACACACACACACACACACACACACACACACACACACACACACACACACACACACAGTGTTGTTACTTATGTTCTGGTGTATGTAGTAAGTTGCTGCTAGGCTGATATCCTCTCTGTGCATGAGAGTAGAAATACACCACATTATGTGGTTTTGTCATAATGCTGTGGCATTTTACAGCAGAAAGTATGTGCTCCTCCTCTGCACACTCTCACACACACACACACACACACACACACATGCACACACAGATGTAGGATCTGTATTTGACCAAGTTTGCTACAGCAGGAAAATAATCTGGCAGCAACAGGAAATGTGAATTATTTATCATTAAAGTACTACTTAAGTATTTTTTTTGGGGGGGGGGGGATATCTGTACTTCACTTTACTATTTATATTTTTGCCAACTTTTACTTTTATTTCACTACATTCCTAAAGAAAATTATTTTACTCCACTTTTTACTCCCTGACACCCAAAAGTACTTAACAGGAAAATGGTCCAATTCAAACACACATCAAGATATCATCCCTGGTCATCCCTACTGCCTTTGATCTGGCAGACGCACTAAACACAAATGCTTAGTTTATAAATTATGTCTGAGTGTTGAAGTGTGCTCCTGGCTACCCGTCAGTAAAAATAACGAGAAAATTGTGCAGTCTGTTTTGCTTAATATAAGGAGTTTGAAATTATTTATACTTGTACTTTTGATACATTTCAGCAGTTCCATTTAGTTTTGATACTTAAGTATATTTTAAACTAAATACTTTTAGACTTTTACTCGGGTAGTATTTTACTGGGTGACTTTCACTTTTACTTGAGTCATTTTCTATTAAGGAATCTTTACTTCTACTCAAGTACGACTCTTTAGTACTTTTTCCACCACTGGCTTCAGGACATGAAGTTCATTTGTTTTGCAGATTTACTTTAGTGCCTTATTGCAAACAGGATGCATGTTTCTCATTTATTCTGTACAAGGTTCCTTCTTTTCACTCTGTCATTTAGGTTATTATTGTAGAGTAACTACAATGTTGTAGATCCATCCTCAGTTTTCTCCTATTTCAGCCATTAAACAATGTTACTGTTTTAAAAAGTTACTATTGACCTCATGGTGCAATCCCTGAGATGTTTATACTGTATTTTTGTAGTGACGGGGTTTATTGGTACACCATCCAGAGTATAATTAATAACGTCACAATGCTAATTTGGATATTCAATGACAGATTTTTTATTTTTACCTATCTACCAATAGGTGCCCTTCTTTGCAAAGCATTGGAAAACCTGACTTAACCATTGACTTATTACACATTTTGGTGTGTTATAGCCTGAATTCAAAATGGATGAAATATATATATTTTCTTAAGCATCTACACACATACCCCACAAGACAAAGTGAAAACATGTTTTTTGAATTTTTAGCAAATTTATTGAAAATGAAATACAGAAATATCTAATTTACACACCGTAAGTATTCACACCCCTTTGCTATGACACTCCAAATTGAGCTCAGGTGCATCTAATTTCCTTTGATCATCCTTGAGATGTCACTAAAACTTGACTGGAGTCCAGCTGTGGCCATTTAAATGGTTTGGACATGATTTAGAAATAATCACACGTCTATATAAGGTCCCACACTTGACAGTGCCTGTCAGAGCAGAAACTATTCCATGAAGTCCAAGGAACTGTCCGTAGATCTCCGAGATAGAATTGTGATGAGGCATATATCTGGGGAAGGGTATAAAACAATTTCTTAGATTGTTGAAAGTTTACAAGAGAACAGTGGTCTCCATCATTGGGAAATGAAAAAACATGGAACTACCCAGATTCTGCCTAGAGCTGGCCGTCCAATCAAACTCAGCAATCGGGCAAGAAGGACCTTGGTCAGGGACGTGACCAAGAACACAATGACCGCTCTGACAGAACTACAGAGTTCCTTGACTGAGATGGGATAACCTGCCAGAAGGAAAACAGTCACTACAGCACTTTACCAATCTGGGCTATATGGGAGAGTGGCAAGATGGAACCTACACCTGAGAAGAAGGCACATGACAGCTCGCCTAGAGTTTATAAAAATGCACATGAAAGACTCAAAGCATAAGGCAAAAGATTTTGTGGTCTGATAAGACATAAATGTAGCTCTTTGGCCTGAATGGAAAGCGCTCTATCTGGAGAAAACAATGCACAGTTCATCACCCATCTAACACCATCCCCATTGTGAAGCATGGTGGTGGCAGCATCAATCTATGGGAATGCTTTTCAGTGGCAAGGACAGGGAGACTGGTAAGGATAGAGGGAACAAGGAATGGAGCCAAATACAGGCAAATCATTGATGAGAACCTGGATCAGAGTGAAAACGACCTTAGACCAATGACCCCAAGGACACAGCCAAATCAGTGCTGGAATGGCTTCAGAACAAGAATGTGAAAGTCCTTGAATGGCCCAGCTAAAGCCCAGACTTGAATCCCATTGGAAATCTGTGTAAAGACTTGAAGATTGCTGTTTACCGCCACTCCCAATGTAACTTAACAGAGCTTGACAAAATCTGTAAGGAAGAATGGGAGAAAATCCCCAAACATACCCAAGATGACTCAAAGCTGATACAAACATACCCAAGATGACTCAAAGCTGATACAGACATACCCAAGATGACTCAAAGTTGATACAGACATACCCAAGATGACTCAAAGCTGTCATCGCCACCAAATATGTTTTGACAAAGTATTGACTCAGGGGTGTGAATACTGATGCAAATGAGATATTTCTGAATTTATATTTCAATGAATTTGCAACAATTTCTAAAAACATTCTTTCACTTTGTAACTATGGGATATTGTGTGTAGATGGGTGAGAAACAAAAATATATTGAATCCATTTTGAAATCAGGCTGTAACAACAAAATGTGGAATTAGTCAAGGGGTATGAATACTTTCTGAAGGCACTGTATGTATGTGAGTGTATTTGTACGTGTGTGTGTACATGTACAGTATGTGTGTGTGTGTACATATGAATGAGAGCCTAGAGTAGAGATGTGTTGTTGTTTGTCTCTGTCCCATCACTCTAAACAAGCCTCTGTTATTTCTCCCTTAATGACAATAATTACACTCTTCCCTCTAATTCATGTCTGGCGATTGAGAGCACCAAGTACACAGCATCTATCAAGAGTGTGTGTCTGTGTGTCCTCAGAATCTCCCTAAATGAGGCATGACAATCAAGGCCCTAATTCTACTGATACTGCCCGTGTAAAAAAGCAAACAATATGGCAGCCATTTCTCAAAGAGAGTAGCTTCCGCTCCACCTCCTTTCCTCATCTCCTCCCCTTCATCTGTACTGAGGTGATAGAACGAGAGCGGTGAATGGACAACTCTCTGTAGACATCCTTCACATTGTTTTCACCTATCCGGTGTTTTCATATCAGTCCAGGTGAAGGAGAGAATGATGTATTCTGTCTTTAGGTATTACATTTACCCATATTATCTCACACTATCTCTCTCTCTGTACATCTCCCTCGCTGTTGCTTTTTTACATTTTTATTTTATTTTATTTAATCAGGCAAGCCAGTTAAGAACAAGTTCGTGTTTACTGAATGTGTGTGTAGCCTTTAAGCTCTATAAGTACATTTTAATGAAATAAATAAAACTCAACAATCTCTACAGAGTAGAGAATCAAAACAATGAGACACTATTCCTGCCAATTGACTTCCTGTGTTCATGTTTAAATGGTTGCCATAAAGCATAATCACACTTCAGTCAATGAACACAATAAAATCAAGCTGGAAGCGTTCGCTGTCTCTGTATCCCTCTCTGTACCCCCCCCCCCTCTTCTCTCTCTGTCTCACGCTCTGTTGGAGAGTAATTATCTCTTCCACTGCACTCCTGCTTGTAAAACACCACGCTACAGATCGTCTAACACACAGTCCGTTAGGAATCCTCTCTACTGTGATGTACAGTAAATAATCCCTGGTTTAGTAAGGAGGGATGTCGACAGGAGGATTCTATGGGCCTTTGGGAAGAAGATATGAGGAGTAGGGAGAGAGAAGAGCAGGTGTGGTAAAATTACAGTTAAGAGTGAGGGAGGCAGAAGGAAATTAGTGAGGTCTGAGGAAATAGGGGCAGGTGTGGTAAGGCATAGGGTCAGAGCTAGGGAACAGTAATGGTGGTAGATATGGTTAGATATCTAGGGAGAGAGAGGGGCATGTGGGTGGAGGCAGGGACTGGGGAAATACAGGACAGTGTAGAGAAGCAGTGGTGACTGGTCTCTGTGGCTGTGGAGACCACTGCGGTCTGAGGCAGGTGAAGGCTTGCCTTGAATTGCTCTTTCTGGTTATTGAGGACAGGACAGCTTAGCCACCTGCCTCGTAGGCTTTGGCTTAAAAAAACAGAGATACACACTGCTGTGCACATCTCTTCTTTCTCCTCTCTCATCTTCTCTTGTCCTCTTTTGTCCTCTCTCGTCCTCTCTCGTAATCTTTCATCCTCTCTCATCCCCCATTCTCATCTCTTCTCCTCTATCTGCTCTTCTCCTCTCCTCTCCACTCTTATCCTCCACTCCTGTCCTCCTCTCCTTCTCTATTTAGTTCTGACATCACCTCACCGTGAAGCACATGAACTATACATGGAGTGGTATGATTATGAAAATGTAACTCTCATCTCTGTTTTTCTCTTTCCCACCTTTATTTCTCTCCCACTTCTTTCACCCCCATCCATCTCTCTCCCACATCTCTCTCATACCTCTCTCCCACCTCTTTCTGTCACGACTTCCGCCGAGGTCGGTCCCTCTCGTTTGGGCGGCGTTCGGCGGTCGACGTCACCGGTCTTCTAGCCATCGCCGATCCACCTTTAATTTTCCATTTGTTTTGTCTTGTTTTCCCACACACCTGGTTTGCATTCCCTCATCA
The DNA here is from genome assembly GCF_057628025.1 of Oncorhynchus mykiss. Taxonomy (NCBI): domain Eukaryota; kingdom Metazoa; phylum Chordata; class Actinopteri; order Salmoniformes; family Salmonidae; genus Oncorhynchus; species Oncorhynchus mykiss. The sequence continues at coordinate 78,676,887 of NC_143029.1, forward strand.
CTCTGTTTCCCCCCATGTCTGTGTGTGTAATTGTATTATGTAAATGTATGTGTACTCCAGGCTGGTTTACGCCGGGTTATTGTAACCCGTGTGTGTTTAGTTTTCTGAGTGCCGTGTTTTGTTCGCCTCTATAAAGGGCTCCATTTGCTATCAATTTCTGCTCTCCTGCGCCTGACTTTCCTGCAGCCAGTTACGCACTCCTTTACACTTTTTGTCTCTCCAACCTCTTTCTCTCCATCTCTCTCTCCCACCTCTTTCTCTCTATCCCTCACTCTCTCTCTCCCACCTCTCTCTCTATCCCTCACTCTCTCCCTCCGATCTCTCTCTCTCTCTAGCTCTCTCCATTTATATCCCACCGATCTCTGTTGCCTACGTCTTTTTCCCTCTCCAACCTCTTTCTCTCTATCCCTCACTCTCTCTCTCTCCAACCCATCTCTCTCCCCCACTCTCTCTCCCACCTCTCTCTATCACACCTCTCTCTCTCCATCTCTCTTCCAACCCTCTTTTTCCCTATTTCTCTCAAACACAGGGCACTATAGCGGTATAGTACACAACCTCAACACTAGAGACATGAGCATCAACACAACATCTGATGACACGGCACAGAAAGTTATGACATCACCCACATATTAATTGGCATAGGGGGTTTCAGGGGAGAGAGAGAGACATATAGCTGAAAGAGTGAGAGCCCAATAGAGAGAGAGGGGAAGATGAAGAAAGATAGAGATCCAATCCATAGAGAGGGGTAGATGTAAAAAGAAAGAGAGAGGTAGAAGAAGATAGAGAGAGAGGAGGATAGATAAAGAAAGAGAGAGGGGTAGATATAGAAAGAAAGAGAGAGATGTGGATAGATATAGAAAGAGAGCGAGAGAGGGTTAGATCTAGATAGAGAGAGTGGGATAGATATAGTAGAGAGAGAGAGAGGTAGATATAGAAAGAGAGAGAGAGGGGTAGATGGATATAGAGAGAGGAATAGACAAATAAAGAAAGAGGGAGAGAGAGAGGAATATGTATATATATATATATATATATATATATATATATATATATATATATATAAATATATACATATATATATATACATAGAGAGAGAGAGGTAGGTATACAAAGAAACAGAGAGAGGGGGTTGATATAGAACGAAAGTAAGAGAGAGAGGTAGATATAGAAAGAGAGGGCAGGGGTAGGTATAGAAAGAGAGGGGGAGGGTAGATATAGAAAAACAGAGAGGGGTAGATATAGAAAGAAAGAGAGGGTTAGATATCTAGGGAGAGAGAGGGGCATGTGGGTGGAGGCAGGGACTGGGGAAATACAGGACAGTGTAGAGAAGCAGTGGTGACTGGTCTCTGTGGCTGTGGAGACCACTGCGGTCTGAGGCAGGTGAAGGCTTGCCTTGAATTGCTCTTTCTGGTTATTGAGGACAGGACAGCTTAGCCACCTGCCTCGTAGGCTTTGGCTTAAAAAAACAGAGATACACACTGCTGTGCACATCTCTTCTTTCTCCTCTCTCATCTTCTCTTGTCCTCTTTTGTCCTCTCTCGTCCTCTCTCGTAATCTTTCATCCTCTCTCATCCCCCATTCTCATCTCTTCTCCTCTATCTGCTCTTCTCCTCTCCTCTCCACTCTTATCCTCCACTCCTGTCCTCCTCTCCTTCTCTATTTAGTTCTGACATCACCTCACCGTGAAGCACATGAACTATACATGGAGTGGTATGATTATGAAAATGTAACTCTCATCTCTGTTTTTCTCTTTCCCACCTTTATTTCTCTCCCACTTCTTTCACCCCCATCCATCTCTCTCCCACATCTCTCTCATACCTCTCTCCCACCTCTTTCTGTCACGACTTCCGCCGAGGTCGGTCCCTCTCGTTTGGGCGGCGTTCGGCGGTCGACGTCACCGGTCTTCTAGCCATCGCCGATCCACCTTTAATTTTCCATTTGTTTTGTCTTGTTTTCCCACACACCTGGTTTGCATTCCCTCATCACTCTGTTTCCCCCCATGTCTGTGTGTGTAATTGTATTATGTAAATGTATGTGTACTCCAGGCTGGTTTACGCCGGGTTATTGTAACCCGTGTGTGTTTAGTTTTCTGAGTGCCGTGTTTTGTTCGCCTCTATAAAGGGCTCCATTTGCTATCAATTTCTGCTCTCCTGCGCCTGACTTTCCTGCAGCCAGTTACGCACTCCTTTACACTTTTTGTCTCTCCAACCTCTTTCTCTCCATCTCTCTCTCCCACCTCTTTCTCTCTATCCCTCACTCTCTCTCTCCCACCTCTCTCTCTATCCCTCACTCTCTCCCTCCGATCTCTCTCTCTCTCTAGCTCTCTCCATTTATATCCCACCGATCTCTGTTGCCTACGTCTTTTTCCCTCTCCAACCTCTTTCTCTCTATCCCTCACTCTCTCTCTCTCCAACCCATCTCTCTCCCCCACTCTCTCTCCCACCTCTCTCTATCACACCTCTCTCTCTCCATCTCTCTTCCAACCCTCTTTTTCCCTATTTCTCTCAAACACAGGGCACTATAGCGGTATAGTACACAACCTCAACACTAGAGACATGAGCATCAACACAACATCTGATGACACGGCACAGAAAGTTATGACATCACCCACATATTAATTGGCATAGGGGGTTTCAGGGGAGAGAGAGAGACATATAGCTGAAAGAGTGAGAGCCCAATAGAGAGAGAGGGGAAGATGAAGAAAGATAGAGATCCAATCCATAGAGAGGGGTAGATGTAAAAAGAAAGAGAGAGGTAGAAGAAGATAGAGAGAGAGGAGGATAGATAAAGAAAGAGAGAGGGGTAGATATAGAAAGAAAGAGAGAGATGTGGATAGATATAGAAAGAGAGCGAGAGAGGGTTAGATCTAGATAGAGAGAGTGGGATAGATATAGTAGAGAGAGAGAGGTAGATATAGAAAGAGAGAGAGAGGGGTAGATGGATATAGAGAGAGGAATAGACAAATAAAGAAAGAGGGAGAGAGAGAGGAATATGTATATATATATATATATATATATATATATATATATATATATAAATATATACATATATATATATACATAGAGAGAGAGAGGTAGGTATACAAAGAAACAGAGAGAGGGGGTTGATATAGAACGAAAGTAAGAGAGAGAGGTAGATATAGAAAGAGAGGGCAGGGGTAGGTATAGAAAGAGAGGGGGAGGGTAGATATAGAAAAACAGAGAGGGGTAGATATAGAAAGAAAGAGAGGGTTAGATATAGATAGAGAGGGGGATATATATAGCATGATAGGGGGTAGACATACAGTGCCTTGCGAAAGTGTTCGGCCCCCTTGAACTTTGCGACCTTTTGCCACATTTCAAACATAAAGATATAAAACTGTATTTTTTTGTGAAGAATCAACAACAATTGGGACACAATCATGAAGTGGAACGACATTTATTGGATATTTCAAACTTTCTTAACAAATCAAAAACTGAAAAATTGGGCGTGCAAAATTATTCAGCCCCTTTACTTTCAGTGCAGCAAACTCTCTCCAGAAGTTCAGTGAGGATCTCTGAATGATCCAATGTTGACCTAAATGACTAATGATGATAAATACAATCCACCTGTGTGTAATCAAGTCTCCGTATAAATGCACCTGCACTGTGATAGTCTCAGAGGTCCGTTAAAAGCGCAGAGAGCATCATGAAGAACAAGGAACACACCAGGCAGGTCCGAGATACTGTTGTGAAGAAGTTTAAAGCCGGATTTGGATACAAAAATATTTCCCAAGCTTTAAACATCCCAAGGAGCACTGTGCAAGCGATAATATTGAAATGGAAGGAGTATCAGACCACTGCAAATCTACCAAGACCTGGCCATCCCTCTAAACTTTCAGCTCATACAAGGAGAAGACTGATCAGAGATGCAGCCAAGAGGCCCATGATCACTCTGGATGAACTGCAGAGATCTACAGCTGAGGTGGGAAACTCTGTCCATAGGACAACAATCAGTCGTATATTGCACAAATCTGGCCTTTATGCAAGAGTGGCAAGAAGAAAGCCATTTCTTAAAGATATCCATAAAAAGTGTTGTTTAAAGTTTGCCACAAGCCACCTGGGAGACACACCAAACATGTGGAAGAAGGTGCTCTGGTCAGATGAAACCAAAATTGAACTTTTTGGCAACAATGCAAAACGTTATGTTTGGCGTAAAAGCAACACAGCTGAACACACCATCCCCACTGTCAAACATGGTGGTGGCAGCATCATGGTTTGGGCCTGCTTTTCTTCAGCAGGGACAGGGAAGATGGTTAAAATGGATGGGAAGATGGATGGATCCAAATACAGGACCATTCTGGAAGAAAACCTGACGGAGTCTGCAAAAGACCTGAGACTGGGACGGAGATTTGTCTTCCAACAAGACAATGATCCAAAACATAAAGCAAAATCTACAATGGAATGGTTCAAAAATAAACATATCCAGGTGTTAGAATGGCCAAGTCAAAGTCCAGACCTGAATCCAATCGAGAATCTGTGGAAAGAACTGAAAACTGCTGTTCACAAATGCTCTCCATCCAACCTCACTGAGCTCGAGCTGTTTTGCAAGGAGGAATGGGAAAAAATTTCAGACTCTCGATGTGCAAAACTGAGAGAGACATACCCCAAGCGACTTACCGCTGTAATCGCAGCAAAAGGTGGCGCTACAAAGTATTAACTTAAGGGGGCTGAATAATTTAGCACGCCCAATTTTTCAGTTTTTGATTTGTTAAAAAAGTTTGAAATATCCAATAAATGTCGTTCCACTTCATGATTGTGTCCCACTTGTTGTTGATTCTTCACAAAAAAATACAGTTTTATATCTTTATGTTTGAAGCCTGAAATGTGGCAAAAGGTCGCAAAGTTCAAGGGGGCCGAATACTTTCGCAAGGCACTGTAGAAAGAGAGAGGGGTAGATATAGAAAGAGAGAGGGGTAGACATGGAAAGAGAGAGAGAGGGGTAGACATGGAATGAGAGAGAGAGGTAGATCTACAGTAGAAATATAGAGGGCGGATAGATATAGAAAGAGAGAGAGGGGGTTCGATATAGAAAGGTAGAGGGGGATAGATATAGAAAGAAAGAGAAGTGTAGATATAGAAAGAGAGAGGGGGTAGATATAGAAAGAAAGAGAGAGGGGTAGATAGATATAGAAAGGAGAGAGAGGTAGATCTACAATATAAATATATTGTAAGATGTCTAGGTGTAGCAGGTAAGGTGGAGTCAGGCGCAGGACGCAGAGATGAGTAATTCACGTAACAACAAATATTCCAAGAAGAAAAATAATCAAGCTCACAAATACAGACCAACTTACAATGAACAAACACGCACAAAACCATGGAGGAGCCAGAGGTTAAAAAATGAGGAACAAATAATTATGGGAATGGAACCCAGGTGTGTGCAATAAAGACAAAACAAATGGAAAATGAAAAGTAGATCGGTGGCGGCTAGAAAACCGGTGACGTCGAACGCCAAACGCCAAACACCGCACAAACAAGGAGAGGGACCAAATTCGGCAGAAGTCGTGAGAGAAGAACTGGCAGAACTGGCTGATAACCTAGTATGCACTGGAAGGGAGATAGGTTAGTGGAGGAGTGGAAGAGTTTTGGGCCATCTCTGCCCAGGGGATGAAAGCTGCCCACTCCCCTGGCCAGTCCTGGCAATAAGACCGCAGATACCTACCCACATCCTGGTTAACTTTTTCCAACTGCCCGTTACTCTCGGGGTGAAAACCTGAGGTGAGGCTGACTGAGACCCCCTGACGTTCCATGAATACCCTCTCAGGCGCTGGACTTTTACTGGGGATGTCCTCAGGCAGACCGTAGTGACGGAAGACGAGGGTGAATAGGGCCTACGCAGTCTGTAGGGGCGTAGGGAGACCGGGCAAAGGAAGGAGACAGCAGAACCTAGAAAACCGATCCACAACGACCAGGATCGTGGTGTTTCCCTGTGACGGAGGAAGATCCGCCAAGAAATTCACCGACAGGTGTGACCACGGCCGTTGTGCAACAGGTAGGGGTTGTAATTTCCCTCTGGGCAGGTGTCTAGGTGCCTTGCACTGGGTGCACACGGAGCAGGAGGAAACAAATCCTCACATCCTTAGCCAAGGTGGACCACCAGTACCTCCCACTAAGACAGCACACTGTACGACTGATGCCAGGATGACCAGAGGAGGGTGACGTGTGGGACCAATAGATCAAACGGTCGCGGACAGCTGCCGGAATGTACAGACGCCCAGCTGGACACTGGGTGGGAGTGGGCTCTGTACGTAATGCCCGCTCGATGTCCGCGTCCAGCTCCCACACCACAGGTGCCACCCGGCAAGAGCCGGAAGTATGGGAGTGGGATCCATGGGCCGCTCCACTGTGTCATTCATCTGGGACCGTGCGTCTGCCTTAGCGTTTTGGGAACCTGGTCTGTAGGATAGGGTGAAAACAAAACGTGAGAAAAACATGGCCCACCTTGTCTGAAGAGGGTTCAGTGTCCTCGCCTCCCGGATGTACTCCAGATTGCGGTGGTCAGTCCAGATGAGAAAAGGGTGTTTAGCGTCCTAAAGCAAATGCCTCCGTGCCTTCAGAGCCTTTACGACAGCCAACAGCTCCCGGTCCCCCACATCATAGTTTCGCTCCAGCGAGCTGAGCTTATATGAAAAGAAGGCACAGGGGCGGAGCATTGGTGGCGTACTCGAGCGCTGAGACAGCACAGCTCCTATCCCAGCCTCGGCCGCGTCCACCTCCACTATGAATGCCAAGGAGGGATCCGGATGAGCCAGCATGGGAGCCGAGGTAAACAGAGCCCTCAGGTGATCAAAAGCCTTGTCCGCCTCAGCTGACAACTGCAGTCGCACCGGTCCCCCCTTCAGCAGTGAAGTAATGGGAGCCACTACCTGACCAAAGCCCCGGATAAACCTCCAGTAGTAGTTGGCAAACCCTAAGAACCACTGCACCTCCTTTACCGTGGTTGAAGTCGGCCAATTACGCACGGATGAAATGCGGTCACTTTCCACTACCACTCCTGGAAATGTGGTACCCTAGGAAGGAGACGGACTGTTGGAAGAACAGACATTTCTCAGCCTTGACATACATGTCATTCTCCAACAGTCAACCAAGCACCTTGCGTACCAGGGACACATGCTCGGCGCGTGTAGCAGAGTATAGTATGAGATCCAATTTTGTGAAGAAGCGCGCCCTGTGCATTGACTCGATCGCACTGGCTATGAGAGGCAGCGGGTAGCTGTACCTCACAGTGATCTGATTGATACCTCGATAGTCAATACATGGGCGCAGACCTCCATCCCTCTTCACAAAATAATCTTGAGGAGGCAGGTGAAGTGGAGGACTGAATGTATCCCTGCCCCAGAGATTTGGAGACATATGTTGCCATAGCTGCCGTCTCTTCCTATTACAGAGGATACACGTGACTCCTGGGAAGTGCTGCGACTACCAGGTTGATTTATCGCACAATCCCCCGTCGATGGGGTGGTAGTTCAGCCAAATCGGCATATTCTTAGGGGATGTGCATGCTGGAGACCTGGTCTGGACTCTCCACCGTAGTCGTACCGATGGAAACACCTACACACCCCCCCAAGCACTTTTGTGACCATCCCTTGAGAGCCCTCTGTTGCCAAGAAATTGTGGGTCATGATAGGCCAACCAGGTTAGGCCCAGCACCATGGTAAATGCAGGAGAATCAATACAGAAGAGACTGACTCTCTCCTCATGGCCTCCCTAATCAGCCCTGACTCTAATGGTCGACTATCTAAGGCAGTGAAGGGCATATCAACAGGAAGAGCATATCAACAGGAACATTGGGGATCCCTAAACTATGGGCAAATGAACGGTCAATAAAGTTCCCAGCTGCGCCTGAATCTGCCAGCGCCTTATGCTGTGAATGCAGGGAAACTCTGGAAATTCTATAAAATGTGAGCAACAGGGGGCTCTGATTGAGTCTGGTGCCTACTCACCTGGGGTGACATGACAGTGCCTGCTGCCTCGACTCCCTGAGGAAGCCCCCCAGCACCGACTAGTAGTGTGCCATCTGCTGACACAAATGGTGCAGGGAATGGCCCCCCTCCGGTCACCCTAAGAGCAGCACCTCCTAGCTCCATGGGTGTCAGAACGGAGGTGCTGGGGGATGGAGCTGACAGACCCCAATCTGGACATCCGCGGGTGGCCAGCAGGTTATCCAACCGGATGCACAGGTCTACCAGTTGGTCGAATGTAAGGGTGGTGTCCCTGCAGGCCAGCTCCTGACAGACGTCCTCGCGCAGACTGCACCAGTAGTGGTCGATCAGGGCCCTGTCATTCCATCCCGCGCTGGCGGCCAGGGTTTGGAAGTCCAAAGCAAAGTCCTGTGCGCTCCTCATCCCCTATCTTAGGTGAAACAAGCATTCCCCTGCTTGTTGCGTGTTTCTGTAAGGTGTAGCAGGTAAGACGGAGTCAGGGATGAGTAATTCATGGGACTTTACTCAAAATAACAAATATTCCAAGAAGGAAAACAATCAAGCTCACAAATACAGACCAACTTATAACGAACAAACATGCACAAAACCATGGGGGAACCAGAGGTTTAAATAAGGAACACTTTGATATTTATCTCCGATAATGCACATACTATTCTCCGTCTTACATTTTATCATTTAGTTACATATTAGGGTACCTGAGGATTGATTAGAAATGTTGTTTGACTTGTTTGGATGAAGTTTATTGGTAACTTTTAGGATCCCTTTATATGCATTTGAACGAGGGGAACAGGTGGATTACTGAATCAAACGCGCCAACTAACCTGACTTTTTGGGGATATAAAGAAGGACTTTATCAAACAAAATGACCATTTGTTATTATTTTATCGCTATTTCTGACTTTCTGCTGGGTTGGAAACTGTTCTTAATGTTTTGTGTGCGGGGCACTGTCCTCAGATAATTACATGGTATGCGCAGTAAGGCCTTTTTGAAATCTGACAAAGTGGCTGGATAAACAGGAAGTCAAGCTTTTAAACGATGTAAGACACTTGTATTTTCATGAATGTTTAATATTACAATTTTTGTATTTTGAATTTGGCGCTCTGCAAATACACCGGAAGTTGTCGAAGTGTGCCGCTAGCGGCACTTCTAGCCAAAGAGGATATAGAAATAAAGATAGATGGGTAAATATAGATAGAGAAAGAGGGAGATAGATATAGGAAGAGAGAGTCAGGGGGATAGATAAAAGATAGAGAAGTAGATATAGATAGAAAATGAGAGGGGTGGATAGAAAAAGAGAGAGAGGGGTATATATAGATAAAAACAGAACCGATGTTAATGTTTTTTTTTTCCTGCAGTTTTTTGCTCTAGTACACTCTTTTGCAACATTGCAACAATTAATTCAGAAAAGGGAAAAACTACATTTGTACAAATTGGCAGAGCCAGAAGAGGATTGGCCACCCCACATAGCCTGGTACCTCTCTAGGTTTCTTCCTAGGTTTTGGCCTTTCTAGGGAGTTTTTCCTAGCCACCGCGCTTCTACACTTGCATTGCTTGCTGTTTGGGGTTTTAGGCTGGGTTTCTGTACAGCACTTTGAGATATCAGCTGATGTACGAAGGGCTATATAAATAAATTTGATTTGATTTGATATATATAGATAGAAAGAGAGAGGGGTAGATATTGAAAGAGCGAGAGGGTTAGACGTAGAAAGATAGAGGAGGGTAGATATAGATGGAGAGAGATGGGGAGAGATATAGAAAGATAGAGGGGGATAGATATAGAAATATATAGAGAGGTAGATATAGATAGAGAGAGAAGAGTAGATATAGAATGATAGGGGGTAGATATAGAAAGAAAGAGAGTGGGATAGATATAGAAAGAGTGAGAGGGGTAGATAGAAAGAGAGAGGTTGATTTACAGTACAAATATAGAGGGGGGTTCGATATAGAACGGTAGAGGAGGGTTCGATATAAAAAGAAAGAGAGAAGGATAGATATAGAAAGAGAGAGAGGGGTATATATAGACAACAGGACAACGACCCTAGCACACAGCCAAGAGAATGCAGGAGTGTCTTCGGGACAAGACTCTGAATGTCCTTGTGTGGCCCAGCCAGAGCCCGGACTTGAACCATATCGAACATCTCTGGAGAGACCTGAAAATAGCTGTGCAGCGACATCCAACCTGACAGAGATTGAGAGGATCTGCAGAGAGGAATGGGAGAAAGTCCCCAAATACAGGTGTGCCAAGCTTGTAGAGTCATACCCAAGAAGACTTGAAACTGGTATCGCTCTCAAAGGTGCTTCAACAAAGTATTGAGTAAAAGGTCTGAATACTTGCAGTACCAGTCCAAAGTTTGTACACACCTACTAATTCCAGGGTTTTTCATTATTTTTACTATTTTCTACATTGTAGAATAATAGTGAAGACGTCAAAACTATGAAATAACACATATGGAATCATGTAGTAACCAAAACATGTTAAACAAATCTAAATATATGTGAGATTCTTCAAAGTAGCCAGCTTTTGTCTTGATGACAGCTTTGCACACTCTAGGCATTCTCACAACCAGCTTCATGAGGTCACCTGGAATGCATTTCAACTAACAGATGTGCTGTCACGTTCTGACCTTAGTTCCTTTGTTATGTCTTTGTTTTAAGTTGGTCAGGGCTTGAGTTGGGGTGGGTAGTCTATGTTCTTTTTTCTATGTGTTTGGCCTAGTATGGTTCTCAATCAGAGGCAGGTGTCGTTCGTTGTCTCTGATTGAGAATCATACTTAGGTAGCCTTTTCCCACCTGTGTTTTGTGGGTGATTATTTTCTGTTTTGTGTCTTCACCAGACAGGACTGTTTCGTTGTCGTTTCGTTCTTTCACTTTGTTGTTTTGTTATTCAGTGTTCAGTTGATTTATTCAATATTAACATGGACACATACCACGCTGCGCATTGGTCCGATCTTGACTACTCCTTGTCAGAAGGCGAGGAGAATCGTTACATGTGCCTTGTTAAAAGTTAATTTGTGGAATTTCTTTCCTTAACTTCTCCAGGGTACGTGGGACGCTTAGCGTCCCATCTGGCCAACATCCAGTGAGATTGCAGAGCGCCAAATTCAAATACAGAAATGCTCATTGTAAAATATGTTTTTTTTTTCTGAATTTGTATATAGGTTTAAAGATTCACTTCTTGTTAAACCAACCACTGTGTCATATTTATAAAATGCTTTTCGGCGAAAGCATACCTAGCCCAGAACACAGCCCAGTTGACAAATTATTACAAACAGTAACCAGCCAAGCAGAAGCGTTACAAAACTCAGAAATAGAGATCAAATGAATCCCTTACCTTTGATGATCTTCATATGGTGGCAATCAGAAGACATTCATTTACTCAATAAATGTTCCTTTTGTTCGATGAAGTCTCTTTATATCCAAAAACCTCAGTTTTGTTAGCGCGTTTTCGTCAGTTATCCACAGGCTCAAATGCAGTCAAAACAATCAGACAAAAAAATCCAAATTGTATCCGTAAAGTTCATAGAAACATGTCAAACGATGTATTCAACCCTCAGGTTGGTTTTTAGCCTAAATGATCTATAATATTTCAACCGGACAATAACGTTGTCAATATAAAAGGTAAACAAGAAATGCACTTGCGCATGAAAAATCTCTGCGACACGTTAGGGTCCACTCGTTCAGACTGGTCTTACTCCCTCATTTATAAGAATACAAGCCTGAAACTATTTACAAAGACTGGTGACATGTAAGGCATAGGAACTGCAAATGGAGTCCTAAGTCAATGGATACTGTAATGGCATTGAATAGAAAACTACAAAACCCCCAAAAAAACCTACTTCCTGAATGGATTTTTCTCTGCTAAATCAGTTGTTATACTCACAGACACTATTTGAACAGTTGTGGAAACTTTAGAGTGTTTTCTATCCAAATCTACCAGTTTTATGCAGATCATATCTTCTGGGCCCGAGTAGGAGGCCGTTTAATTTGGGCATGCTTTTCATCGAAAATTACGAATGCTGCCCCTACCCTAGAGGTTAATGCGAAACGACAGTCCATCATTACTTTAAGACATGATTGTCAGTCAATCTGGAACATTTCAATAACTTTGAAAGTTTATTCAAGTGCAGTTGCAAAACCCATCAAGCACTATGATGAAACTGGCTCTCATGAGGACCACCACAGGAAAGAAAGACCCAGAGTTACCTCTGCTGCAGAGGATAAATTCATTAGAGTTAACTACAACTCAGTTTGCAGCCCAAAATAAATGCTACACAGAGTTCAAGAAATAAACAAATCTCAACATCAACTGTTTAGAGGAGACTGTTTGAATCAGGCCTTTATGTTCGAATTGCTGCAAAGAAACCACCACTAAAGAACACCAATAATAAGAAGAGACTTGATTGGGCCAAGAAACATGAGCAATTGACATTAGACCATTGGAAATCTGTCCTTTAGGCTGATGAGTCCAAATTTGATATTTTTGGTTCCAACCGCTGTGTCTTTGATCTCTGCATGTGTGGTTCCCGCTGTGAAACATGGAGGAGGAGGTGTAATTGTGTGAGGGTGCATTGCTGGTATCACTGTCAGTGATGCATTTAGAATTCAAGGCGCACTTAACCAGCATAGTTACCATCCCATCTGGTTTACGCTTAGTGGGACTATTCTTTTAACAGGGCATTGACCCAACACACCTCCAAGCTGTATAAGGGCTATTTGATCAAGAAAGAGAGTGACGGAGGGTTGCATCAGATGACCTGTCCTCTACAATCACCTGACCTCAACCCAATTGAGATGGTTTGGGATCAGTTGGACTGCAGAGTGAAGGAAAAGCAGCCAACAAGTGCTCAACATGTGTGGGAACTCCTTCAAGACCGTTGGAAAAGCTTTCCAGGTGAAGCTGGTTGAGAGAATGCCAAGACTGTACAAAGCTGTCATGAAGGGAAAGGGTGGCTTCTTTGCAGAATCTAAAATATAAGACATGTTTTAATTTGTTTAACACTTTTTTGGTTACTACATGATTCCATGTGTGTTATTTCATAGTTCTGATAGCTTCACCATTATTCTACAGTGTAAAAATAGTACAAATAAAGAAAAACCCTTGAGTAGGTGAGTAGGTGTGTCCAAACCTTTGACTGGTACTGTATGTAAATGTGATATAATTATTATTAATTTTCTAAATGTATAATGTAAAAAAGTAGAGAGAGAAGGGTGGATAGAGAAAGATAGAGGGAGGGTAGAAAGAAGTAGAAAGAGAGAGAGAGGGGTATATATACTGTAGAAAGAGAGAGAGGGGTAGATATAGAAAGTGAGAGATGGGTATCTATACTGTAGAAAGAGAGAGAGGGGTAGATATAGAAAGAGAGAGGGGTATATATGAAAGAGAGAGTCAAGAGGCAAGTGAGAGAGGGAGAGAAATATGAAAGAGAGGTTGAGGCCAAACCAGCAAGGCAGAGGGAGAAAATAAAGTATTTTAGTGTTCTCCACAGCAGAACAGTACATCAGCATACAAACTCATCTTAACTAAGGGTTTACCATGCAGACCTATCCATCTCCTACATGCATTATTCAACTGCACCGGGCCATTTTACTGCACACTGAAGAAAGATTGGTTTCATTTTTATTTCCTCTTCTCTGTCTTTTCTCCCTTCCTCCCTCACACCTCATTTGCTCCCACCTTCCTTCAGGATTTCAATTAAATTAGGGACAGCGTGACACTAAATCCAGTCTGTGAGGCTGTGTACATGCCAATTAGAGTGTCAGGTAGAGAAGGGGTGAGTGGGTGTGTTTTTCAGTGACGCCGGAAAACGTGTGGCGAGACACCATTTGCGCCAGTACTTTTCAATCTTTCAAAGTAGCAGCACTGAACAGGTTTACCAGATATAGTCATTAGCTCACGTCTTAGAAAAACATATAAAAACATTTTGCAACGGAAAAGAAAGCAGGCATTTCTTATTGGAGAAGTTGACATAGTTCTTCCCTCAATTTCATCTGGTTTGCCTCTGTTTTGTCTAGTGAATACAACCCTGTCCCTGGGATTTCACTCAGCAACCCCCATGCTTGACAGGTGGATTCACTTGTCAGACACAGTGGTCTCCTAACTATTGCCTACAGAACCTCATAAACCACTCCCGTCAACAACTAAGTTTGGTTGCACCAGCACATCTTGTTTGACTCTGCACTTGGCTTCTGTTTTCGCTCATGTCCCTCTCCTGCCTGCCTGGTGGCCTGCCTCATGAGAGAGTGAACACACATTTTAATGTAAAACAAGGTATGTTTTAATAAAAGCAGTTCATGAAAGCAGTTTAGTCATCCTCTAAAACTAGCTATAATGATCTAATCTATAACGTCAGCTAACAAAACTACAAACATTATCTTTAGTAGCCTAGCTATATAGCTAGCTAGCTAACATTAGCTAGCTAGGTTAATGTAATCATTCAGCCAGCAGCTAACGTTAATATTTTAGACTCACTGAATAATTGTGTTTGGCACACGATAAAGACAATGAAATTATCTGCTGCTGCCACCCAAGGCCAAGGGTAATTGAAGTTCTTGAAACGGTTAGTCAGCCAGTTTGTTAGTCCAGTAATGTTGGCATATCATTTTATTTCTACTGCTGGTGATTATTCCCAAATGTTTGTGCTTAAAACCCTAAAAATTCAGGAGCAATAGAGTGGTAAGGAGGAGCTCCGCAGACTCTTAGTTTCCATAAGTAGTTTAGCCATTCATTGTCGTCATTGCGATCTGTTCCTGTTTTCTTGAGGTTTCCTGTGTCAATTAACTTGTGACATTCCTGGATTGCTCATTATATTAATAAAGTCTGATTTAATCAACAAATTCGATAGTCAGTTGGTTAAGCGTAGACTGTGTACATATCTGTGTACATATACATATCTGTGTACATATCCCTTCAAGCCAAGCAAGAAGAGACTGCCCGTTGTCACAGTTCCAAGATCAGTCAGAAATGTCCATCTAACCCTACGTCAATGACGCTAGTGGATCTCAAAACTGATCTTAGATCCGCATTAAGTAGCAATAAATATTCTTCACCAATGTCATCTTACAACAGACATGACTGTTCAATAAAACAATACATTATTTTCACATTTCCTTCCTGTCTTAGTTACATTATTGTATAACTAGAGAAGGAGGGTACAGTATTTATGAAGTTTGTAAAGAGGGCGAAAACTAGCATAGTTCAGCTAGCCAGCTAGTTTAGCCAGGGGACACTATCTCAGGCCTAGTGCACATGCGCACCAGGCTAATTCAGGAGACAGATTAAAAAAAATGATGCCCTGATATCAGGAGCTGGCGGCGAAAAGTTTGATGAAACAATTCAGAGATTGAAACTAATAAAATAGATTACATATTTAAGGAGAGCAATATACATTTCCCAAAATTAGCTACAACTGTCAATAGTAAAACAAAGCTTAAAACGATGACTGGTGAATTTGCTTCCAGACATGGTAAACGACTCCTACTCACCACTCTACAGAGAACAAAATAGGAAATCCGCACCCCAGCCCCTACTTGTGTCATGTCATGAGGATACCTGGACATATTAAGATGTGTCTTTTGTTAAGCAGGTGATAAATGAGGTGAAAATTAGACTGGAGTAGGACTTTAAACAATTAATAATTACAGAAGAACACTAATTAGATGATGAAATAACGTTGTTTTAAAGTCTACTGTGTAAGCTGCTGAATGTAACCCTGCCGTACATAAAGCTTACAGAATTAATAATTGCAGAATTGCACTGTAATCAGACAAATAGTAGGTTTTATGAAATAAAATGTAATACTTCTCTACATTGAAACCGGTCTTTTGTGTGTGGGTATATAGAGTGACATTCATATTTAAAGACATTGTTTCTTTGCATAATGCTCAGCCCTGCTATAAAGCAGTTGTTCACTAAACTACAGAGCAAGTTGTCTCTGGCTCTTTTGATTTCAATTAATTTTTTTATTTTTATTTTGTGACCAAAATATCACAGATGAGACAAAAGATTTCACCTGCCCCTTTAAAGGCAGGGAGTTACCGTGGTAACGTGACTCCAGTCAAGTTTGCTGCTGTGAGATTGAGTCTGACTAGTTAGTAGAAGCATTGTCTTTTCTCCCTAGCAGTAGAAACTCAAACATAGAAAACAACCTCGCTTGTGAACAAAACAATGGAAATAGCCAGGAAACACAAGGACAAAGTCTAATTTCAGTAGACTTTAGTTTCAAGTAAATTATACCAACTTTTATGCCTGTGAGCAAGTGCTTCTTAAAATTAATATTTTGCTCCACTCTTTACATGCACACAGAGGCATTTATTGAGGCATTTCTTTCACTATAAATATAATCACACTTGACTATTTTTATTCACAAATGCCAGTGAAATGCTCGCACTGTGGAGCACTAACCACCTGCTAGTGAAATAGACATCTTATCCGGCAACGCCAAAACCGACCCTCATTTGGCAGGCGGCGGGAGTTTATTTTAGGCCCTGGTAGTATGTGCCTGGTACATTGTGTCAAGAACTGCAACATTGATGGGTTTTTCACGCTCAACAGTTTCCCGTGTGTTCCAAGAATGGTACACACACACACACACACACACACACACACACACACACACACACACGTGGAGAATGATTCAGACACACACACACGCAGACACACAAACACATGGAGAGAGAAACGCCTGTAACAAACAGTATTTTCTCCAGTGTTTTAACAAAGTACCAGCACTATTAGGTATCATTAGCATTTAGACAGCCATACTTGGGAGCTTGCAGGTTGTTTTTTGTAGTGTTTCTGTCAGGTTACAGATATTACTATAGAAGGGGTTACCACCCTCTGTCACTCATCAAATGTAATTGCTACTGTGGTACATTGGCCCAAGTTACAGCAACCTTCAACCAGCTATTCACACAACCCTTCTACACAATACACCGCCCCCACTTCATTCTTTCTCTTTCTCCCGTCCCCCTCTCCCCTCTCTCTCTCTCTCTCTCTCACACACACACACACAGTTCAGTGAGCACACAGAGACTCGTATCCCTGATTCAATTAACATCTGAATGCTGTAATATCGCTGTAATATTGTGCTGCTGAGAGCAGTTTCATATTTCAGCGATATGCCGGCAGGGGTTCTCATTACACATATAGTGCACGCACACGCACAAGCACATGGGCAGCCTCAGATAATGACATTGATGTATACGCTAACACTGTGAGCGAGTTTATAAGGAAGAGTATAGGAGATGTTGTACCCATTGTGACTATTAAACCCTTCCCTAACCAGAAACTGTGGATTGATGGCAGCATTCGGTCAAAAATTAAAGCACGTACCATCGTGACTGGAAATATGTCATAATACAAACAGTGTAGTTATTCCCTCCGTAAGGCAATCAAACAAGCAAAGTGTCAATATAGAGACAAAGTGGAGTCGCAATCCAACGGCTCAAACACGAGATGTATGTTGAAGGGTCTACAGACAAACACGGATTGTAAAAAGAAAACCAGCCCAGTCACGGACATCGACGTCTTGTTTCCAGACAAATTAAACAACTTCTTTGCTCGCTTTGAAGGCAATACAGTGCCACAGACGCGACCCGCTACCAAAGACTGTTGGCTCTCCTTCTCCATGGCCGACGTGAGTAAAACATTTAAACGTGCTAACCCTCGCAAGGCTGCCGGCCCAAACGGCATCCCTAGCCGCGTCCTCAGAGCATGTACAGACCAGCTGGCTAGTGTTTGTACTGACATATTCAATCAATCCCTATCCCAGTCTGCTGTCCCCACATGCTCCAAGAGGGCCACCATTGTTCTTGTTCCCAAGAAAGTGAAGGTAACTGAAATAAATGACTATCGCACTCACTTCGGTCATCATGAAGTGCTTTGAGAGACTAGTCATGGACCATATCACCTCCACCCTACCTGTCACCCTAGACCCACTTCAATTTGCTTACCGCTCCAATAGGTCCACAGACGACGCAATCACCATCACACCGCACACTGCCCTAACCCATCTGGACAAGAGGAATACCTACAGTTGAAGTTGGACGTTTACATACACCTCAGCCAAATACATTTAAACTCAGTTTTTCACAATTCCTGACATTTAATCCTATTTAAAAAATCCCTACCTTAGGTCAGTTAGGATCACCACTTCATTTTAAGAATGTGAAACGTCAGAATAACAGTAGAGAGAATGATTTATTTCAGCTTCTATTTCTTTCATCACATTCCCAGTGGGTCAGAAGTTTACATACACTCAATTAGTATTTGGTAGCATTGCTTTTAAATTGTTTAACTTGGGTCAAATGTTTCGGGTAGCCTTCCACAAGATTCCCAGAATAAGTTGGGTGAATTTTGGCCCATTCCTCCTGACAGAGCTGGTGTAACTGAGTCAGGTTTGTAGGCCTCCCTGCTTGCACACGCTTTTTCAGGACCGCCCACAAATGTTCTATATGATTGAGGTCAGGGCTTTGTGATAGCCACTCCAATACCTTAACTTCTTGGTGACAGGGGGCAGTATTTTCACTTCCGGATGAAATGCAAGCCCAAATTCAACTGTCTGCTACTCATCCCCAGAAGATAAGATATGCATATTATTAGTAGATATGAATAGAAAACAATCAGAAGTTTCTAAAACTGTTTGAATCATGTCTGTGAGTATAACATAACTTATTTAGCAGGCAAAACCCAGAGGACAAACAATTCAGAATTTGTTTTTGAGGTAACTCTCTTTCAATGGAATTTCATTGGGAATCCAGATTTCTAAGGTACCTTCTTGCAGTTTCTATCGCTTCCACTGGATGTCAACAGTCTTTAGAAATTGGTTGAGGTTTTTCCTTTGTGTAATGAAGAAGTATGGCCATCTTGAACGAGGGTCACTTGAAGTGTACTTTTAGATAGAGGCGTGTGACCAGAAAGATAGCTACAGTTTGTTTTCCTCCTGTATTGAACATAGATCATCCCGTCTTCAATTTTATTGATTATTTACGTTAAAAAACACCTAAAGTTGTATTACAAAAGTAGTTTGAAAGGTTTTGGCAAAGTTTACAGGTAACTTTTGAGATGTTTTGTAGTCACGTTGCGCAGGTTGGAACCAGTGTTTTTCTGGATCAAATGCGCAAAATAAATGGACATTTTGGATATATATCGACGGAATTAATCGAACAAAAGGACCCTTTGTGATGTTTATGGGACATATTGGAGTGCCAACAAAAGAATCTTGTCAAAGGTAAAGCATGAATTATATTTTTATTTCTGCTCTTTGTTTACAGAGGTGCTATCCTCAGTTAAAAGCATTGTTTGCTTTCGCAGAAAAGCCTTTTTTGAAATCTGACATGTTGGCTGGATTCACAACAAGTGTAGCTTTGTTGTCCTTAACTTTGTTGTCCTTAACCTCTTGGATCTCTAGGGGCGCTATTTCATTTTTGGATAAAAAACGTTCCCGTTTTAAGCGCAATATTTTGTCACGAAAAGATGCTCGACTATGCATATTATTGACCGTTTTGGAAAGAAAACACTCTGAAGTTTCAGAATCTGCAAAGATATTGTCTGTAAGTGCCCCAGAACTCATTCTACAGGCGAAACCAAGATGATACGTCAACCAGGAAATGAGCAGAATCTCTGAAGCTCTGTTTTCCATTGTCTCCTTATATGGCTGTGATTGCGCAAGGAATGAGCCTACACTTTCTGTCGTTTCCCCAAGGTGTTTGCAGCATTGTGACGTATTTATAGGCATATCATTGGAAGATTGACCATAAGAGACTACATTTTCCAAGTGTCCGCCTGGTGTCCCTGCGTCGAAATTGGAGTGCAAAGCCAGGGCCAATTATTTTTCCATTTGAGAGCAAGGAGAAACCAGGCTTCCACGAAGGATATATCATCGAAGAGATATGTGGAAAAACACCTTGAGGATTGATTCTAAACCACGTTTGCCATGTTTCAGTCGATATTATGGAGTTAATTTGGAAAAAAGTTCGCGTTTTGAGGGCTGAATTTTCGTTTTTTTTGTTTTGTTTTTGTTTTGTTTTTTGGTAGCCAAATGTGATGTACAAAACGGAGCTATTTCTAATACACAAATAATATTTTTGGAAAAACTGAGCATCTGCTATCTAACTGAGAGTCTCCTCATTGAAAACATCAGAAGTTCTTCAAAGGTAAGTTATTTTATTTGAAGGCTTTACTTGTTTATGTGATAGTTGCCTGCTAAATGCTAACGCTAATGCTAACGCTAAATGCTACGCTAGCTAGCTACTGTTACACAAATGATTGTTTTCCTATGGTTGAAAAGCATATTTTGAAAATCTGAGATGACAGTGTTGTGAACAAAAGGCTAAGCTTGAGAGATATTTAGTTCATTTCATTTGCGATTTTCATGAATAGTTAACGTTGCGTTATGGTAATGAGCTTAGGTCTATAAATAGAATCCCGGATCCGGGTTTGGTCGTCGCAACAGGTTAAACCATTTTGCCACAACTTTGGAAGTATGCTTGGGTTCGTTGTCCATTTGGAAGACCCATTTGCGACCACGCTTTAACTTCCTGACTGACATCTTGAGATGTTGCTTCAATATATCCACATAAATTTCCTCCCTCATGATTCCATCTATTTTGTGAAGTGCACCAATCCCTCCTGTAGCAAAGCACCTCCACAACATGATGCTCCCGGTGCTTCACGGTTGGGATGGTGTTCTTCGGCTTGCAAGTTTCCCCTTTTTTCCTCCAAACATAATGGTGGTCATTATGGCCAAACGGTTCTATTTTTGTTTCATCAGGCCAGAGGACATTTCTCCAAAAAGTACGATCTTTGTCCCCATGTGCAGTTGCAAACCGTAGTCTGGCTTTTTTATGGCAGGTTTGGAGCAGTGGCTTCTTCCTGCTGAGCGGCCTTTCAGGTTTCGATATAGGACTCGTTTTACTGTGGATATGGATACTTTTGTACCTATTTTCTCCAGCATCTTCACAAGGTCCTTGTTCTGGGATTAATTTGCACTTTTCGCACCAAAGTACGTTCATCTCTAGGAGACAAAACGCGTCTCTTTCCTGAGCGGTATGGTGGCTGTGTGGTCCCATGGTGTTTATATTTGCGTACTATTGTTGGTACAGATTAATGTGGTACCTTCAGGCATTTGGAAAGGATGAACTTTGGAAAGGATGAATCCAAATTATTTAGATTTTCCCATGATGTCAAGCAAAGAAGCACTGAGTTTTAAGGTAGGCCTTGAAATACATCCACAGGTACACCTCCAATTGACTCAAATTATGTCAATCAGAAGCTTCTAAAGCCATGACATCATTTTCTGGAATTTTCCAAGCTGTTTAAAGGCACAGTCAACTTAGTGTATGTAAACTTTTGACCCAGTGGAATTGTGATATAGTGAATTATATGTGAAATAATCTGTCTGTAAACAATGCTGGAAAAAAATACTTGTGTCATGCACAAAGTAGATGTCCTAACTGACTTGCCAAAACTATAGTTTGTCAACAAGAAATTTGTGGAGTGGTTAAAAAAATGAGTTTTAATGATTCCAACCTAAGTGTATGTTAGCTTGTGACTTCAACTGTATGTAAGAATATTGTTCATTGACTACAGCTCAGCATTTAACACTGTAGTACCCTCCAAACTCATCATTAAGCTTGAGACCCTGAGTCTTGACCCAGCCCTGTGCAACTGGGTCCTGGACTTCCTGACGGACCGACCCAGTTGGTGAAGGTAGGAAACAACATCTCCACTCCACTGATCCTCAACACTGGGGCCCCACAAGGGTGCGTTCTCAGCCCACTCCTGTACTCCCTGTTCACCCATGACTGCGTGGCTATGCATGCCTCCAACTCAATCATGAAGTTTGCAGACAACACAACAGTGGTAGGCTTGATTACAAACAATGACAAGACAGGGAGGAGGTGAGGGCCCCCGGATTGTGGTGTCAGGAAAATAACCTCTCACATCAGGAAGCAAAGGGAGCACTCCCCTAACCACATCGATGGGACAGCAGTGGAGAAGGTGGAAAGTTTTAAGTTCCTCGGTGTACATATCACCGACAAACTGAAATGGTCCACTCACTCCGACAGTGTGGTGAAGAAGGGGCAACAGCGACTCTCAACCTCAGGTGGCTGAAAAAATTTGGCTTGATACCGAAAACCCTCACTAACTTTTACAGGTGCACAATTGAGAGCATCCTGTCGGCTGTATCACCGCCTGGTAATGCAATTTCACCGCCCACAACCACAAGGCTCTCCAGAGGGTGGTGAGGTCTGCACAACGCATCACCGGGGGCAAACTGCCTGCCTTCCAGGACACCTACAACACCTGATGTCACAGGAAGGCAAAAAAGATCATCAAGTACAATAACCACCCGAGCCACTGCCTGCTCGCCCCGCTTCCATCCAGAAGGAGAGGTCAGTACAGGCGCATCAAAGCTGGGACAGAGAGATTGAAAAACAGCCTCAATCTCAAGGCCATCACCAGCACAGAGGCAGCTGCCTACCTTCTGCTCTGCTCTGCTCTGCTCTGCTCTACTCTACTCTACTCTACTCTACTCTACTCTACTCTACTCTACTATTAACTGGACTAGGTGATTTCTCAAAGAATGGTTAACAAATGGTAGGTGTCCATACCCTGTAGGTCCAGTTTCATGTGACAGTGTGTCTTATCCCCTTTGTCCCAGCAGCAGGAAAGATGAATCACAATAACCACCCTGCTTGGCTGCACAGTGCACACCATGCCCCTCTCCATCCCCCATGATTCCACAGCCTGGATGAATGGATGAATGAGTACAGGGTGGAACTTTTTTGTCTCTGCCTCTTCATCAGCGTCTTCTTTAGCCTGATATAGATCTCTGTGTGTGTGTGTGTGTGTGTGTGTGTGTGTGTGTGTGTGTGTGTGTGTGTGTGTGTGTGTGTGTGTGTGTGTGTGTGTGTGTGTGTGTGTGTGTGTGTGTGTGTGTGTGTGTGTGTGTGTGTGTGTGTGTGTGTGTGTGTGTGTGTGTGTGGATGAACATCTATTATTGACGCACTAGTTCTGTGTGGTTACTGGGTTAATTCCTCATGGTTACAGCGTTAAACAGAAACAACTCAAAAGGTTAAGTTTAGGTATTATTTCTGAGTGATTAAGGTTAGGGGTATGGTTTGGGGATGGCTTAAAACAAGGTTTGAGCTATACCAGGAGAGTAATCACACACACACCAGCAGTGACGGTGGTTAGAGAGACACCCAGAGACAAGGTCTTGACAGCTGTGTTCAACCATCATGATGTTGCCCTCCTAGCGGAGAGAGAGAGAGAGAGAGAGATGAGGTAGAAGAGGTAGAAGAGGGGGAGGAAAGAAGAGGATTAGGTAGAGTTGAGGGAGGAGGAGTAGGAGAAGACAGTGACAGACACAGAGAGGAAAATAAATAAGGGGAGAGAGGGAGAGAGAAAGAGAGGGAGAAAGAGAAAGAGATATAGAAAAAGAGAGCGTGGGAAGAGAGGGCAGCCTCTCACTCAAGAAAAAAGAGACCAAATCAATGACAGCATGTTTGTTTGTGATGATGAAGACATTGATATCCAGCAGCTCATTTGTTGTATTACTGCTTGTTGGCGGGGCTAGGACAGACTGTCAAATACAGTTAGAGATGTTGCCTGCATGGTGGCATCACATAAATAATGACAAACAGCCTTTCTCGAGCCAGACAGACTCTCTCTCTATGTGAGTGTGTGTGCGTGTGCGCGTGGGTGTCACTATATCTGACTCTCTCTCTCTGACAGCCTTAGCCCTGCGGTCCTCTGGGATGCCATGACCAGCACCTTACCTCTAAACTTAATTATTTACACACACACACACACACACACACACACACACACACACACACACACACACACACACACACACATTAAAGTGTGTTAAATGCTTTAGCCTCACCTCTAATATTGTATGTCTGCCTGCACACGCCTGACAGGTAGATAGCATTTCCATCTCCACACCAGACACATACATACAGCTTACATTCTATGCAATCCAATACAATGTAGTGTGCCAGGTTAATGTGTATATTCCAGTTGCAGTTGTACCATGTTGACTGGAATGGTTCTATACCAGGGGCTGAATGGGCACCAGAAGAATATACCCGCTGGACATCAACCACACACCCTGCGAACAGACACACACAAACAATCGTAAGTAACATTAAACATACAGACATACAGCACAGACAAGCTTTGGGAGACAGGAGCCGGTGAACACAAGCACACAGAGAGACAGAGAGACAGAGAGAGAGAGAGAGAGAGAGACAGAGAGAGAGAGAGACAGAGAGAGACAGAGAGAGACAGACAGAGAGACAGAGAGAGAGAGAGAGAGAGAGAGAGAGACAGAGAGAGAGACAGAGAGAGAGAGACAGAGAGAGAGACAGAGAGAGAGAGAGAGAGAGAGAGAGAGAGACAGAGAGAGAGAGAGAGAGAGAGAGAGAGAGAGAGAGACAGAGAGAGAGAGAGAGAGAGAGAGAGAGAGAGAGAGAGAGAGAGAGATTGTGAACTCTAGTTGAACTTGGGGTAAGAGTGAGGTGGGAGGAGAGCCAATGTTACCCCACCCATACACTAACCAATCACACAGCAACCATCCCTAACACACGATAGAATAGAATACAGTAGAAAATAATAGAATAGAATAAAATAGAGCAACATTACTACCGGTGTGGCTTTCTGAATAAAACATTAGACTACAAAGTAAATACACAAATCCATAGCAGCAAAATCCACATAGAACATGGCACTCAGAGGTGAAGATACAAGATGATGACAAAAAAAGTGTTCCTTTAAGTAAATATCAAATGAATACCAAATGAATGAAAATGGGTTGAATCAGTTATTTCATTTCCTTTCCACTGTTGTCATAGGGACAGGCCTAGAGTACACATACATTTAACCTTTTCAGATCCTCCACTCTAACACAATGTGACTGACTATGTGTCTCTGACACTCAGCATGAATCACTCAGCAGGATGAGAGAGACCTTGGTACAATAAGCGCTCTGTGTCAGAAATAGCTTTCATCCACATCAAGTAGAAGGTAAACTCAACCAGCAACCTTGATATGAAGTGCTTTACTGGGAACAACTTGTGGGGAGTATTTAAGATGTTCTGTCTGTGTTGTAGTAGGTGTATTGGTAGATGGTGGTGTCGTGAGGTTTGAGTAGTGAGCTAACATGGTTGTGGCTGTATTTAGGTATAAAGCTGAGGGGGGTTCTCTCTGAAGCATTCATGTGTCACTATGTGTGACCCCAGCCCTTTTCCAAGTCTCAACTACAACTCAAAGCCCAAGGCTAGAGTCCCCACCAAGAGCTATTAAACATGTATCAACACACACACACACACACACACACACACACACACACACACACACACACGACACAAAGTCACACAAACCACTCCTCCCTGGTCAGCCCAATCTAAATGCTAAAGCAAAGCCTCTCTCAGGGGTAAACTAGGGACTGCCTGCAGATTGCCCTGTCCGTATAGAGGCATTCAATACGAAAAAAACACACACTTCACTTACAGAGAGAGTGTGTGTGCATGTGTGTGTGTGGGGGGGAGCACAACACTTCACTCCAGCCCTTCTTAGCTCATAGACAGAATGAATTCACGAAAACTCTCCTTGGTGGAAAGTCCTATTTTCTTTGACCATTTAATAATGACTAGGTAGGGTAGTGCAGCATAACACTAGAGGGAAATTGGACATACAAATACTCGTTCACTAAGACATTTCCACACAAACATACATACCCTTTCCCTCACCCTTTCGCATTCACACATCTTTCTATCGCCTTGGCTGCAGGCACAGAGATGTGGGTGTACATGACAATCTGTTCCCTATACTGCAAACCCTTAGCATTAAGATTCAGCATAGGCTTCCACTGAGGGGTGTGTGTGTGTGTGTGTGTGTGTGTGTGTGTAGAGAGAGGACGCCCTGATGGAGATTGACTTGCTGGGTAATGAAAACCCACTCCTGCCCTCCTCCTCCGAGAGAGATATCTACAAAGAGAAAGAAGTAAACAAAGGAACCGGCGAACGAACAAGTGAACACCTGAGAGACTAAAGAGAAGAAGGATCCCTGGAGGGAGAAAAGGAGAGAAGTTGTGGGGTGTGAACGGAGATCAGAGATCAGAGCGTCTACAAGCTTAGAAAAAAAGGTGCTATCTAGAACCTAAAAAGGTTCCACCTCCTGTCCCCAAGGAGTACCCTTTGAAGACCCCTTTTTGGTTTCAGGTAGAAACCTTTTGAGTTCCATGTAGAACATTTTACTCAGAGGGTTCCAGTTGGAACCAAAAAGGGTACTACCTGGAACTGAAAATGCGTTATTGTCATGAGAATTATGTTCTCGATGTTCAGAAACCAATTCAATTAAACTACTCAGTCTGCTAATCAGGATTTGTAAGATACTGATTGAAATGAAACAGACGGAGGCCCAGCTAAAATAGTCAAAAAGGTTTATTCACGAGAGCGCTGGTCTGTTGTACAAAACCATTCATTTTATACTGGCCTCTTACGCACATACTTTCACACACAAACATTAGGTATCCTACGCACACACGCACATACTTTCACACACAAACATTAGGCATCCTACGCACACACGCACATACTTTCACACACAAACATTAGGTATCCTACGCACACACTGTCCTGCTACCCAGCCGACAAAGATTAGGGGAGTCCGTGAGAATCACTCCCCGTCCTCCCTCAAGATAGGGAGACCCTGGGAAGGACTCTCAGTGGCCCCCAGCCAAGGTCAGCACATAATCTTGCTCAGACAGTCTGTTTTTAAGATACTGTAGAGACATATTTGTACAGATATATTGTTTTACTGACTAAAACTACACCCATCATTAATTAATTATGTTTCTAATCAATTTCATACAATTATATGGTTTCAGGGTGGAGTATTCTAATCATTCATTTAAACCTATAAATTCCATCAACAGTTATCCTATGGGGACAGCCGAAAACCCCTTTTGGAACCCTTTTTTCTAAAAGTGCATACGCTTTCAAGACTCATTTTTCTGTTATCAATTCCCAGCTAGCAGGCATGTATGGGACCACTGGTGTTTATGATAGAGCACACCACTTCAGGCGTATGTCAGAGCCTCACCACATACAGTGGTTCCTCCTTTAAAATTTGCATCATACTGCAGCACACACTGCGTCCTGCCGCAGAATTCTGTGGCACGTCATTAAATTGTCAGCCATTTTTTCCTTTAGGATGGATAGGAAAATATAGCGCTGTACAATGTGATTGTTGGGAGTAGTGTCACGTGAGATGACGCTGGAGAAACAAAGCAGTCCTGGGAGTAAAACATTTAATAAAGACGTACATAGAACGAGACAGGAACAGCGTCAGTAAACTGATACTAAAGACAAAAACAATTAAATGAACAGGTGATGAGTGAGTGATGAGTGAGTCCAGGTGAGTAGGCTACAGGATTGGAGGATTCTAAATTGTTTGCCTTCATTAGACAACTTTGTTCCAATATTTCTGTAAATCAGTGATATTTATTCCCATAGTAATTCGTTAAGGATCCATAACTAAATCAACATCTGCAATTTAAAACCTCTTAGAGCTACCCCCCTACTTTGTGCAATTTCCTCCTGAAGACATACCCAAATCTAACAGCCTGTAGCTCAGGCACAGAACCAAGGATATGCATATTATTGGTACCATTTGAAAGAAATTACTCTGAAGTTTGTGTAAATGTGAATTGAATGTAGGAGAATATAACACAATAGATCTGGTTTATATAAAACAATGAAAAAAAACATATGTTTTTCTTTTTGTATCATCATCTTTCAAATGAACAAGATAAAACAAACATTCAGATAGGATGATGGGGACAATTTCAGTGAACAATATAAGAGGGCAACAGTACTTGTGCAAAGTTTCAGAATGATAACTTCCAAAATGAGTGTGCTACATGACATTTATCATGAAGTCACTCAGGTGTCCCACACAAGTAGCCCAAATGTACCCAAGTGGCCAAATTGGTGAAGGTATACTTTTTGAAACAAATAACTATATACAAAATACCAAAATGGTATTCTAACACACCCCCACAAATAAATGTAGACATTTTTTTTTTAATAATAAATGAAAAAAACAACAACATTATTGATAAAAAAAATATGTAGAAAAAAAAAATATATATACACATTTACAAAATAACATGGGTAACTATTTACACACTTTCAATATTTGGAAGACCCTCAGTCCTCTATCAAATAAAATCTATCTATATAGCCCCAGCCTAAAACCCCAAACAGCAAGCAATGCAGGTGTAGAAGCACGGTGGCTAGGAAAAACTCCATAGAAAGGCAAAAACCTAGGAAGAAACCTAGAGAGGAACCAGGCTATGAGGGGTGGCCAGTCCTCTTCTGGCTGTGCTGGGTGGAGATCACAGTGGTTGTAGAGGATGCAACAGGACAGCACCTCAAGAGTAAAAATGAACAGTTTAGGGTTCCATAGCCACAGGCAGAACAGTTGAAACTGGAACAGCAGCAAGGCCGGGTGGACTGGGGACAACAAGGAGTCATCATGCCAGGTAGTCCTGAAGTATGGTCCAAGGGCTCAGGTCCTCCGAGAGAAAGAAGGAGAGAAAGAGAGAGCAGACTTAAATTCACACAAGACACCGGATAAGACAGGAAAAGTACTCCAGATATAACATACTGACCCTGGCCCCCACCCACTTTGCCATATAACCCCACCAACTTTGCCAAAACTCTAGACAATATTCTGCTGATGATGCCAGATGCTATAGCAGTCTCTTTCTGATGTAAAGAAGAGGGTCACTGAGCATGTGATGGGAGACTTCATCTTGCAAACAACACAGCAACGCCTCCATGCTGTGCCCTTTTGGCCCTTAGGCACATCCATGCCTGCACAAATATATTTTGGCAGATGAACACTTGTGGCAGGAGCAGAAGGGGCTTGGTGCAGTGGTGCTGTAGCCAGCAAGCTCCTTGATGAGCTGCTCTCTGAAGGCTTTCTGTGAGAGGAACGGCTTTCCAGTCGGAGTCAGTGCCACTGTGAAAGAACATTTTCAGTTAGAATAGTTTCACATATGAGCCCTGTATCAACAGGTATAATAAATATATAAATAGAGTACAGGGAGTACAGGCTATGCCTGTACTACAGAATGCAGGGCACGCAGGAGACTGGTGTTATCACTATTATTCTACAATGTTGAAAATAGTAAAAATAAAGAACAATTCCGGAATGAGTAGGTGTGTCCAAACTTTTGACTGGTACTTGCTCAATTAATTTTCTTAATATTATGGTGTTTTTATTCCATGAAACTGAAAAACCATTAGGAGGGAATAGAAAATATGGCACTGTACCATGTGATGCTCATAAATTCTGAGCATTGTCAGTTTATAAAATCAGACCGTTTTGCTCTTGGAGCTCACACTTGACGTTCGGGCCGAGGAGTAAGGTTGATTTGAGCATTATGTCCTTACAACGGCAGTCAAGCACCCAAGATAATGTTCACTAGCTTGCTAGCTACTTCCAGACACAAATGAGACCACTCTGACCATTTTACTTGCCCTAGCAGAGCTGGTAGGGCAGTTTTCGTGTTAACCAGAGCGTTGGTGACTGTAACTGTGCTGCTGGAAACAATTTAATGACGCTTCTTTGCCGACTTTTACTGACACCGGCCATATTCAGCGGGTGTTGAGCGCTTGTAATTGAATTATTATGAGCTCTGGTACACTCAGACGAAAGTGCTC
This sequence comes from Oncorhynchus mykiss, assembly GCF_057628025.1. Taxonomy (NCBI): domain Eukaryota; kingdom Metazoa; phylum Chordata; class Actinopteri; order Salmoniformes; family Salmonidae; genus Oncorhynchus; species Oncorhynchus mykiss. The sequence continues at coordinate 78,706,588 of NC_143029.1, forward strand.
GGAAATCGGTGTAGATAGCCAGGTCAAATTTACGAAAGCACCCGAATGTCCATTGAGAACGCACAATGACTATACCATTTAGCTAAGCTAAGAATGACAGGAATAATCAAGTCAATAAACGTCGGGTAGTTAGATAGCCTATAGTTAATATATTGGCAAGCTGAATGTATAACTACTAACGTTGGGTAGCTAGTTAACATACCGGTCCATACTGCTGTAATGATATGCTATGTGGTTCGTAAGGACAGCGTAGCTAACAAATTGTCAGCAAACATAACGTGTAAGGTAACTTATTTGAAAAGTCATTACTTTATTACATTGAGTAGCAAGCTACCCATTTGTCGTTAGGGAAAATCTGGTCTGTGATAGTTTTTTTTTTCAAACCTAGCTCTGCAATTAGACTATTATTGTCACAAATCCTGTTTCCTGAGTCTGTTCTGCAGCGGTTATTGGAGAACCGTCTGTTCGTGAAGGCTGAGAAGTGCGATTTTCACGCCCACACGACGTCCTTCCTCGGGTACATCATCTCCAGGGGAGAGATCAAGATGGACCAAGAGAAGGTTCGGGCGGTTCGGGATTGGGTCCAGCCCGGTACGAGATTGCAGCTCCAGAGATTCCTGGGGTTTGCACATTTTTATCGGAGGTTTATCCGTGATTACAGCCGGGTGGCTGCCCCTTTAACTGTACTGACGTCTTGCACCAGAAAGTTCTGTTGGTCTCCTGAGGCAGACCGAGCATTTCTAGATTTGAAGAGCCGATTCACCAACGCCCCGATTCTCTCTCAACCTGACACTTCCCGTCAGTTCGTTGTGGAGGTGGATGCGTCTGATGTGGGGGTGGGCGCCATCCTGTCCCAGCGTAGCTCCACTGACGGTAAACTCCATCCCTGTGCCTTCTACTCTTGTCGTCTTTCTCCAGCTGAAAGAAACTACGATGTGGGTAACCGGGAGCTTCTCACTGTGAAGCTTGCCTTGGAGGAGTGGCGTCACTGGTTGGAGGGAGCGGAGCAACCGTTTGTGGTCTGGACTGACCACAAGAATCTGGCTTACGTGCAATCGGCTAAACGTCTCAACTCCCGTCAGGCCCGGTGGGCTTTGTTTTTTGGACGCTTCAATTTTTCCCTGACGTTCCGACCTGGGTCGAAGAACGGGAAGGCGGACGCCCTGTCCCGGATGTTCTCCAAGATGGAGGAGAGTGGGGCCAAGACTGAGACGATTCTTCCCCAGAACGTTGTCGTGGGAGCCGTTACATGGAGGATTGAGGAGGAGGTGATGGCGGCTCTTCGGACACAGCCCGGGCCCGATAATCGTGCCTGAGTCGGTTCGTTCTGCTGTCCTTCAGTGGTCCCACGCCAGCAAGATGGCTTGTCACCCTGGTGTTGCTCGGACTATGGCGTTACTGCGCAGACGATTTTGGTGGCCTGCCATGGGAGAAGATACCCGGAGGTTTGTTTCCGCTTGTCCTGTTTGTGCGCAGAATAAGAGCACCAATCGGGCCAGCTCTGGGCTTCTTCACCCCCTACCTATTCCCCGGCGACCTTGGTCGCATCTGGCCCTGGATTTTGTCACGGGTTGCCCTCTTCTGTTGGTAACACGGTTATTCTGACCATTGTGGATAGATTCAGCAAGTTTGCCCACTTTGTTCCCCTCTCCAAGCTGCCTTCTGCCACTGAGACGTCCGAGATCCTGGTTAGGGAGGTGTTCAGGGTCCACGGGTTGCCCTGTGACATTGTTTCTGACCGTGGTCCTCAGTTTACCTCTGCTGTCTGGCAATCCTTCTGTTTGGCCATTGGAGCTACAGTCAGTCTCACATCTGGATTTCACCCCCAATCTAATGGTCAGGCGGAGAGAGCCAACCAGAAGATGGAGTCCACGCTGCGTTGTCTTGTCTCCTCTGATCCCACCTCTTGGTCATCTCAATTACCCTGGGTCGAGTATGCCCATAATACCCTTCCTTCATCTGCCACTGGGATGTCCCCCTTCCAATGCCTGTACGGATACCAACCTCCCTTGTTTCCTTCTCAGGAGAGGGATCTTTCGGTCCCTTCTGTCCAGGCCCACATTCGTTGTTGCCACCGGACCTGGCATCGGGCCAGGAAGGTCCTCCTTAGAGTTTCTGACCGGTATCAGATCCAGGCGAATCGTCGCCGTATTCCTGCTCCCGCTTATACCATCGGAGATAAGGTGTGGTTGGCTACACGGGATCTTCCTCTACGGACTGAGTCGAGGAAACTGTCACCAAAGTTCATTGGTCCATTCGTGGTGGAGAGAATCATTAACCCTGTTGTGGTCCGACTCAAATTGCCGGCAACGCTTCGAGTACACCCCACCTTTCATGTCTCCTGCCTCAAGCCGGTTCACCTCAGTCCTCTGTTACCCCCTCCTCCTCATCCTCCTCCTCCTCGGATGATCGGAGGTGGTCCTGTCTACACGGTGCGCCGCATCATGGACTCCAGACGGCGGGGTCGAGGGTTCCAGTATTTAGTGGATTGGGAAGGATATGGTCCTGAGGAGAGGAGTTGGATTCCTCGGCGTCAGATCCTTGACGATGACCTGCTTCGTGACTTTTACCGCCTCCACCCTGGCGCTCCGGGTAGTCCGCCCGGTGGCGTTCGTCAGAGGGGGGGTACTGTCACGAATCCCGTTTCCTGAGTCTGTTCTATGTTCTGTCCTGGAGTGTTTTTTCCGGCGTCCTGGAACGCACCCTGGAACGCACCCTGTCTGGTTGCCGGGCAATGTAGCCAGTTGGGGTTTCTGATTACCCGCACCTGTATCCCATCAGCTATCTGCACACCTGGTCCTGATCATCATCTCTCCTCTTCATAAGCCCGGACCTGACATCCATTCCCTGCCGGATCGTTAGCCATGAACAGTATGTTGTGCCATAGTATCAGCCTCAAGTTGGATAGAATTTGTTTTGTTGTTTTTTTCATATTGCTTGCCTTAAACTTACCTCCGTTTGTTCTGTCTTCAGTTACTCACCCGGATTATTTACCCCATTCTCGCCTGGTCGTCGGAGGATTCCGCTTCCCCATTGGATCCACCTATTTACTCCCATCAACTCACCACCGCTGCCCGCTACGCCACCTGGATATATCTACCCATTCACTTGTAAATAAATACTCACCTTCTTCCTACTCTCCTTGTCCTGGTCTGCTTCTGGGTTCGATTTTGAAGAAACGTGACAATTCTTTAGTAGTCTATTGTTCAGCTATTCGCCACCCTCCCCAACTTGCAGCAAATTGTTGTTGTTCCCATCTCGTTCCTTTCCCTCTTCCACGCATCACTATTCTGCGCCTGAGTGGCTCACTTGTGGGCTCGCTGGCAGGATATGGCAGCATCTTCGGTTGTGCGTCAAGAATTTTGCATACAGTAGCACGTTTGTATGAAGGTGTGGTTATTCACAGGAAAATTGCTATATGCTATGGAGGTAAATTTGTATATTTTTGGTCGAGAACAAAAGTTTTTTTTATTTTCAATCAAAAGTAATTGTTCTGAAAGCAACTTTTTTCCGACACAAAGGAAGTCATAGCGGACACCCACAAAGTGTGATGATGACATCTCAGGTAAGCAGCACTGGGCGTTCTTCCGTCCAACTTTGGAAGCTTTATTGCTGGCAAAAGTGTCCAGAGGTAAATAAACTGTTCTGTGTGCTTTTTCTCTCTTCATCTCTGCCTGTCTTGTTGTACATGAAACCTGTCTCACATGCATTGATTAAAAAACCCTTAAGATGTCAGCTGCTAATTTTCAGATTTACACCACATAAACACAGCCATTTTCACTGGACTATCTGTTGCTATCTGTTACTGACAAGTCATGATTTCCCTGGGGGTTAGCCTTGCAATAACTAAGTGGTGAGACACATAGCCCATAGCCCTATATTTAAATGTTTCAGGGACACAACGATAGGTGTCTGCGACACATACAGTATCTTCTATTGACATTATCTTCTATTGTTTGTCCTCATGTCTGTTTTTCAGCATAAAGTACTCTGTAGCCACTTAGTGTGGACACCAGGTGAGACCACACACACACAATAACAGCATCTATTCTTCTTCATCCCTCTCCCCCTTCTCCCTAAATCCTCTAGGTTATATCAGCTGTTTTGGTGAACCCCTCCAGCATCTGAACTGGCTGACACAGAGGGCCCAGCTTGGGTCAATAGGAAGTATTATTAAAGAGATGCTTTACATTGAAATACAGATGGAGATGTAGTTGTCCCAGAGTTAATGATCCAGGATCAGTTTTGCATTTCACCTCCTGATGATTTTGATGACTGACCGTGTTAGAATAAAAAAACAAGGCTTAATCATGTTCTCTCTCTATCCATCTGTCTGACATCTTTCCCTTTCTGTCTTCTACACCTCTCTCCCCACCTCGTCTTTCTTCCTCCTTTTATAATGCACACCATATGTGCATTGAAGAGCAGATGGAACTTGTGTTTATAATATAATATTACAATTATCATAATTATTATGCATGTATTATGTATTTATAACACCTGGATAATGAACTTTTTTCAATAAAGGGTTTCAAATTCTCCACTGGTTGAAATGAAGTCTCTCATTGAAATACTACAGCTATCCTGTGTCCTCAGATTAATGCAGATGAAGGGAGTTAGAAATGCATATATTTTTTTCTGTGTAAATGAATTACAAATCAGCCTTTACTCAAATCATGTTTCTAGTCTATTGCAGAGTTACAATGTCTAATCATTGGATGTCCCAGGAGCAGGAGTGGTAAACACTGTTGAAGTGTATAATTGTAATACATACATGCAGACAAATAATGGAGTTTGAGATGACTGAAAAATAATGTCTCTGAGATTCATACCTGAACCGCATCTTTATTTGCCAAGGAAGAGTACATGATCAGTGAATATATTCAATGTAGAGGCTACAATGTGGGAATATCATCCGTGGTAATAACTACAGTACGTGTATGTAGGACTTGCATCTTTGGCATAATAAAGTTATTATATTCTACTCTATCCATAGGCTTCATTAATGCCATTCAGACTTGTAGTTAATATAACAACTGTGATAGCTGAGGTTCATAGATAGGTTCTGAACTAATATTCATACAAACGTTTTAGGGTCCATACACAGATCGGCTACATACTGTAGCTAGTTACACATCCATAGGCATACAGTTATTTTTATCCTCCACTACACAATAAGCAAGTATATAGTTAGCTAGCTATGTTACTTCAGCTACTTTGCAAGATAAGCTTACACAATTGTACATTCAATTTGCAGTAAATGCTTTAGCTAGCTAGAACCTTTACATCCACTGTTTCACACGATGGCAGTCTGGTTTGCTGGTTTTCTCATTAAACAACACAAATTACAAATTCATTCTCCTGTCATAACACTCGCTAGCTAGCTGGCTAATGATAGCTAGTCAGAACTTGCTAAAAAGCGATTTTCATAAATTAACATCATGACAAAAAAGTATGCACAAACGTTTGTCTCTACATTAACTAACATATTCCTCTCAATTGTAAATTTTTTGCTTGACTGTTAACCTGTCTACGATACTGGTTCCCAATTGGGGATCAACCCTCCCACGTTCAGCTGAAACGGTGGCGCATGGAATGCAAAAATATTCTTAAAAATATTTAACCTCCACACATTAACAAGTCCAATAGCTCAAATGAAAGATAAACACCTTGTTCATCTAGCCAGCAAGTCAGATTTCTAAAATGTTTTACGGCGAAAACATAGCACATATATATGTAAAACCACCACCAGACACAGCTCATTTCAATAGCCAAAACATGCAATCAACAAACGCAGGATTAAAAAATAAATCGCTCACTAACCTTTTGAAAATCTTCATCAGATGACAGTAATATGACATTACATAGTACATATTTTTTTTTTTCAATAATATGCCATTTATATCCATAAATGTCCATTTACAGTGAGTTCACCTTCAGAAATTACTCAAAAATGCCCGCAGGAAATCTATGTAGCGCGGCAAGATAACGTAAATAGACATAAACTTTGACTAAATATACATGTTCTACATATAGTTAGAAAGATACACTGCTTCTTTATGCAACCGCTGTGTTAGATTTATTTTTAACGTTACAGAAATCGCACACTATTCCATATGCTGAGACAGCGCTCAGTTCCAAGCTACATTTCCACGTAATGTTGGAGTCAACAGAAACACAGATTTAAGCATAAATATTCCCTTACCTTCGATGGTCTTCGTTCAGAATGTTCTGGAAGGCTTCATACTTACCCAATACATCGTTTGGTTTCAAGTCTTGCGTCTTTGTATTAGCTACTGCTAATAACATCAGCTGAAATGCACCCAAAACGTCCTCTGGTCCGGATAAGTTGCGCATCAAAACTTCAAAATTACACATTATATGTCGACTAAACAGGTCAAACTAAGTGCAGAAGCAAGCTTTATGATGTTTTAGACATGCAAAACAAACTTCAATTCAATCGGCCATCGTCTGCCCTTCTCTTGAGTGCTGGAAACAAAGGAATGGCTGGGACCAATTCGTGCCCATACGCACAGCCTATTCTCTCGTGGCACGCACTAATTTCACTCCCATAGGGTCAATTCTCGCGGGATTTGAACGATGTGAAGCTCTAATGAAAGAGGACATCTAGCGGAAGAGATAGAAAGTGTCCCCAGAATCATAGCTCGTTGGGAAGGGTGGGGGCCATGGCGTCAAAGTTGCTCCAACTTTCATGGCCACAAAAACTAGTTTGGAAGAATGCCTGCCCTGTGAGTTCTGCTATACTTACAGACATAATTCCAACGGTTTTAGAATCTTTAGAGTGTTTTCTATCCAATAATAATTTTTATTTGCATATATTAGCAATTTTTGACAGATTTTTTTTCCAGTTTACTAGGGGTACCCAATCTCTCCAAAGGGGGCGTATGTCTGCCATATCCTTAACAGGGAATTTTTATCAATAATGACTTATGTATACATTTCAATCAGGACTGACTAATCAGAATACTATTATGTTACTGTATATATACTAATCAGAATACTATTATGTTACTGTATATGTACTAATCAGAATACTATTATGTTACTGTATATGTATGAATTTTCTTTTTAACCCTAGTACTGAATATAATGTGTGTAAATATAATCAAGAATTAGAACAATGACTGTCTGTTCCTTGGTAGAAATGAATTAACTATATCGCCAGACTGGCTAGAATGCTTATCTACACCGGCTGACCTTGGCTCTAGGCGAGGTGGGAAGGCTTGAGACCTATAGAGCCTTTCTACCAGTGTCAAGAAGAGACAGAACATTTAGAAAACGCTGACGTCATTTTCAGTTTATAACCTGTGGTAAAATGTGTAAGGAACAGTACTCTTGTGAATAAAATCTCCTGTTTGACTTTAAGTCTGGGCTCTGTCCATGTTTATAAAATAAGGGTCATACAAATCCTTATGAATTGACAGAGTATTTAATTTTGATTGGGTATTAAAACAGAGGAATTTAATTCCTGCAACATTGACTCATTATGACGTTATAAATACTTACATTTGGTTCCACCGTAATGTTTTGTCAGCGATCTTCACCCAGGGACAGGTGACTCGTGTCAAATTCGCCATTGGAACCACTCGATATGATTGGTCATATAAAAACCTCGGGACCCAAATGCATAATGGTGTTCTAACTCCCCCTTGCGGTGCTCTGGAGCAATGAAGCCGTGACGCTGGGTACCTCTAAGTCCCGCGGTGCAAGCTCGCAACTTTTAAAGGAGGAACCACTGTATTGATAGAGTATATGGTTGTATGCCGTTAGCAGCCCAAAAGCACACCACCAACCATGGATAACAAACAGTTGGTATAGCACTTTTTACAGGGTTGGCTTGAGGGAGAGAGGAGAGGGGAGGGGAGAGGACAGAAATGAGAGGAGAGGAGACAGGATAGGAGGATGGGCACAGGTGTGCGATTAGGGTTTTTACCCCTTGAGAAGCTATCCTCTCTGATCCCATGGCAACACCGATCTATAATTTATGCAAACAAATGGAATGGGGAGAGTTTACACCCAAGGAACACACACACACGCCAACAAGTGGAGATTGATGAGAATTTACAGGGGAGCACACCCACACGCTCTCTCCCTTTCTCTCAAGCACAGCATAATAGGCAATCTCTTAAATGTCTGTCTATTGGGGCCCAGACCAAACAGTCGTCACTATGGTGATAGAGCTTTGGGTCAGTTCGTCATCAGTGACAGAGATGATATATAGATAGATATCTACTGTACTGAACACCGTGCAGAAATCGAGCAACAAAATACCAAACCGGTGCCCAAAGTGCCTAAGGGCCATTCTGTGTGTTCAAGAGACACCATCATGGGATTATGGAGAGTGGAGGGGATTTTGGATTCTCTGGCGCCTCATTGGACGATCAAAAGTAACTGACACATATAATCATCTCCCATTGGGCCAACAGTCAGAGTTTGAGTGGGCAGGCTGACAAGTGTGTGTGTGTGTGTGTGTGTGTGTGTGTGTGTGTGTGTGTGTGTGTGTGTGTGTGTGTGTGTGTGTGTGTGTGTGTGTGTGTGTGTGTGTGTGTGTGTGTGTGTGTGTGTGTGTGTGTGTGTGTGTGTGTGTGTGTGTGTGTGTGTGTGTGTGTGTGTGTGTGTGTGTGTGTGTGTGTGTGTGTGTATGTTTATGCATACCTTTCCGCCACCCAGATATTGTAAGCAGATAAGTGACGATGTGAATAACATTAGGTCCTCACGGTGAAGATACCTTTTCATTAGTGTAGATATGAGTCCATTCCATTGCCAGCTTCTGTAGGTGATAGGATCAGTGACAGCATGTTCAATAGAGGCCCCATCTCTCTCTTACATCAGAGTTGCAGGTATAACCCCTCCTAAGCCTGAGGATTAGTATGCCCTCATCTTTTATTCAATCCCTCTCTTCTGGAGAAGAGGAAAAAGGGGGGAGCGAGGAGAGAAATATAATTTATCCCTTACGCTACTTGATGAATCTGCTCTGGGTGGATAAACTATTTATGAGTTGCGCTGCAAAAATTCCTCCATGCGTCTCTTCCCCTCCCCTCCTCGTTTCGGATAACCAAATCTAATTTGGCTTGGCGACACACAAACACGCACACACACACACGCATGAGGGAACAGATATCCACAAAAAAATATGTACGCACACACAAACAGTTATTAGCATGTGTGCCATGCTGTACTCATACTGTGTGAGGCTCGCAGGGCCTCATACAACAGTCTTCAGGACAGACAGGATTCAGAACAGACAGGCTTCGGGACTGACAGGCTTCGGGACAGACAGGCAGGCTTCAGGACTGGCAGGCTTCAGGACAGACAGGTTTCAGAACAGACAGGCTTCAGGACAGACAGGCCTCAGGACAGACAGGCTTCAGAACAGAGGGCCAGATGTTGCTGATGGCAGCCTGTCCTCATCACACAGTGAAGTCACCTTCCTGAGACCTGAAGTACTGCACCTCTTGACTATCAAATTGCTGGGTATTTATCTGTGGTTTAGCCATCTTGTCAGTTTCATGGAATGTGTTGTATTGTTAAGAGCATGGTACAGAATCCCAGAGTGGCCTGGTAGATGCTGAACCGCAAAAAGAACATCCTGGCCCCTGAGCAGGAATTATGATTACACAGAAGTCTGAATAAATACGGTACAATTTTAAATGCTGCTTCCTATGACTATGCAAATCTGCCAGAATATGTAAATCAGTTGCACATCTACCTTTCATGTTACGCAAGAGTTCAACACCAAACAGAACAGAGCAGGATCTCGCTAACCTTGCATATTTTCCCACAGCCTTTGGCTTGTGGATAATCACATAGACAGGCTGCTACCACTGTACCATTCAAAGATCAATGCTAAACAGTAATACAGCCATTCCAGCGAGTTTTCATTGAGCCGCTAATCTTAAATGAGCTAAAAACAGACACGTGATGTGAAAGGGTGTTGTACTGTAAGGAAGGTTGTTCCCGACTGAGCAAGAACAAGCTGCTGTTCTGCAAGATGTTGGGGAGATTTGGTGAATTAAACTGGTGTGGCCTATAAGACCTGCAAACTTTGTTTTCTCACTTGGTAAATACCAAGAAGTTAGTTCACTGGGCTAAAAACGTGTGTGTGTGTGTGTGTGTGTGTGTGTGTGTGTGTGTGTGTGTGTGTGTGTGTGTAACAACATGTATATACTGCAGGATGAGCCTGGTCATTTATCTGCCATCAGTCCTGTTACACCACAGAGGCTGTTCACCACAGACACCGCTACACCACAGAGACCTTCACACCACGGAGACAGTTACAACACAGAGATCGACGATCAGTCACTGTCCCCAAACCACAGATGCTGCCGCTCTGTCTTACTGTCACACACTCATTACCCCTGCTAATCTCTGTCTTCCTCACACACACACGTACGGTAAACACATACTCACATACACACACAGAGAGAGAGAAAACACACCAACACAAAGCTTTCTGTATAAAACATATAGGAAGAGACTAGTAGTGCCAAAATAAAGCATATTCTATCAGCCACCATCATTTTTTTTCTTATTGACTAGACTTGCCTTACTTGAGCAGGAGTTAAAGCACTGTACTGGACAGAGTGATACATCAAACACTTTGAAATTTGACATTTGGAACAACTTTGAAATTTGATGTTTGAGGAACATGGATGAACATCTAATTCTGACGTGCAACTGTGAGAGCTTGTTGTAAAAGTGAGATGGGAGCAGAGGAGTAGAAAAGCAGCTGAATACTAAACGTGTAGGTAATATGACACACACACAGCTCAATGTCAGAATAGCCTCGGCCTCCCGCGTGGCGCACTGCTTCTCAATGCTAGAGGTGTCACTACAGATCCGGGTTCGATTCCGGGCTTTGTTGCAGCTGGCCGTGAACCGGAAGACCCATGAGGCGGCGTACAATTGGCCCAGCGTCGTCCTGGTTAGAGAAGGGTTTGTCCTGCTGGGATGTCCTTGTCCAATTACGCTCTAGCGACTCCATGTGGCAGCCGGGCACTGGTGTTTACTGCGACACATTGGTGCGGCTGGCTTCCAGGTTAAGCAAGCAGTGTGTCAAGAAGCAGTGTGGTTTGGCGGGTCGTATTTCGGAGGAAGCATGGTTCTCGACCTTCACCTCTCTCGAGTCCGTAAGGGAGTTGCAGCAATGGCACAAGTTTGTAACTACCAATTGGATATCACGAAATTGGGAAGAAAAATACAGTAAAAACAAAAAAAACACACAAAAAATGAGGATTGCCTCTGGTCACTGGAGTGGGTAATGAGCTTTAAACCAGAGCTGTTTATTGTTTCATTCAAATGGTTCTGCTTGGCTGATGTGTGTGTGTTTTATGCAAGCGGGTGGGTGTGGTGTTTTTTATATAGGATTTTTTAAGAGGACCCAGTCTGTTTGATGGACATATGAGGTGTGTATGCATGTGTATGTAGGTGTGTGTGTATGGGGAGTGGAGGGGGGTGGGTAAATGCTGAGTGATGCTGAAGACCTATCATTTTTCATTACCTGATCATAAACATCACAGATGAACCCAGGCAGGTCACCCATGATACAAGCCAGTATTTGACGTCCATGCCATGTCTGAGGACGCCAGGAGATGACCGGTCTCTAGGGCAACAGTGAATGCTGTTACTTTCAAGTAGGTTTTGGTTTTGCTACTGTGTTTTGGACTAGGATAGTGGATGGGTGTAAGCATTTGATTCCTAAGGTTGAATCCAGCAATAACGTTTTATTTTTCAGATTTTTTTGTCAGCCTCTCCCAAACCTTAACCCTTACCTTAACCATTCAGAGGTAATACATTACTTTATTGTGGAGTTAAAATCAAATCGTATTGCTCACATACACATATTTTGTTAGTGTAGCGAAATGCTGGTGTTCCTCGATTCAACAGTGCAGTAACAATACACACAAATCTAAAAGAATGGAAAGGTGAGGGTGTATGATGAGTAGGTGTGTATGAGTATGTGTGTATGTATATATATACACACACATACTCATACACACCTACTCATTCAAGGGGTTTTTCTTTATTTCTACTATTTTATACATTGTAGAATAATAGTGAAGACATCAAATCAATGAAAGAACACATGGAATCATGCAGTAACCAAAAAGGTGTTAAACAAATCAAAATACATTTTATATTTGAGATTCTTCAAAGTAGCCACCCTTTGCCTTGATGACAGTGCTTTTCCAAATGTCTTCAAGGAGTTCCCACATATGCTGAGCACTTGTTGGCTGATTTTCCTTCACTCTGCGGTCAAATTCCTCCCAAACCATATCAACTTTTCGGTCGATTTCTCAGCCAAGCATGGTGAAGAAACGGGAGCTTTTTCGCCTACAAAAATAATATTTTTGGAAAAAAGGAACATTTGCTATCTAACTGGGAGTCTCCTGAGTGAAAGCATCTGATGTTCTTCAAAGGTAAATTATTTAATTTGGTTGCTTTTCTTATTTTTGTGAAAATATTGCCTGCTGCCAGCAGCATGATAAACTTACACAAATGCTTGTCTAGTGTTGGCTGTAACGCATATTTTGAAATGCTGAGATGACAGTGTTGTTAACAAAAGGCTAAGCTTGTGTTTGAATATTTTATTTCATTTCATATGCGATTTTCATGAATAGGAAAAGTTTCTAGGGGTATTTATGTCCGTTGCGTTATGCTAATGCATTTGAGCTATGATTACGCTCCCGGATACGGGTTTGCTCGTCGCAAGAAGTTAACAAAGGCTTTTCAAGAGTCCTTCTGTAGAAGAAAAGTATTTATGGGGGGTCATAAACCTTACCCACAGGCCAACGTCATGACAGTAGTCTCAAATAGAGCTCATCCAGTTTATTCTCCAGTGATTGCACGTTGGCAAATAGAACGGATGATAGAGGCAGGTTACCCACTCACTGACAAATTCTCACATGGCACCCTGTATTTCCTTCTTTTCTTCATGCTATCGACGGGGATTTGGGCCTTGTCTGGGAGCAGCATTATATCCTTTGTGTCAGACTCATTCAAAAATTAAATGTTGTCCAGTTCGAAGTGAGTAATCGCTGTTCTGATATCCAGAAGCTCTTTTCTGTCTTTAGAGACAGTGGCATCAACACTATGTACAAAATAAGTTACAAACAATGTGAAAAAACACAATAGCAAAATTAGTTGGGAGCCCGTAAATCAGCAGCCATCCCCTGGCCCCATTTTTCCAATCTGTTAATGCCTAAATTTAAGCTTCAACGCGTTGACTTTTATAACAACTTCGGAATTTGACGTTTGAGAAACATGGATGAACGTCTAATTCTGATGTGAGCCTGTGAGAGCCAGATGGATGAACATCTAATTCTGATGTGACCCTGTGAGAGCCAGATGGATGAACGTCTAATTCTGATGTGAGCCTGTGAGAGCCAGATGGATGAACGTCTAATTCTGATGTGAGCCTGTGAGAGCCAGATGGATGAACGTCTAATTCTGATGTGAGCCTGTGAGAGCCAGATGGATGAACGTCTAATTCTGATGTGAGCCTGTGAGAGCCAGAAGGATGAACCACAAAGAGAGAGAAGGACAAGTTAAAGATACAGTGGATGAGTGACAGAGAGAGTCACCCTGCTTTTGTAGGGACCAAACAGAGTGAAAACCTGAGGGAGACAACCATTCCTTCACTCCGCTTTCCTCTCCTCCTCCTCATCCCTACAAACAGACTGCGAGTTGGTTTGGATCTGAACCATTCTAAATGGAAAGCTGTTGTTTTATTCCACAGGTCGGCTTGGCTTGCAGGATTGTGTGTGTGTGCGTGTGCGTGTGCGTGTGTGTGTGTTTGTGTTTGTGTGTGTGTGTGCGTGTGCGTGTGTGTGACACAGTGGCATGTGGTGAAGAGGTAATGAATTCCTCAGCGAAGCAGCAACACGAAACAGCTTGCAGATACATTTTTAATAAGAGCTCTGCAGTTCACAGGCTGCGTGGCAAACATTGTGTTTCTGTGTGTGTGTGTCTGTGTGTTTAATAAGAGCTCAGCAGTCGGCAGGCAGAGTAACAAACATATTGTAATGAGCAGTTCCTGCCTGCCCTGACTCCCCTTGGTTCCCCTGTGACTGACAGGGAAGATGGCACTACCAATGCGGCTGGCTCCCAATCAGGACACACAGGACTTGAACACACACCCTCCTCCACGCTTGGGGCTTGGAGTCAGAGACCTTTACCAGAGTAAAGGCCCGTTTACAAAGTCTCAGGAGTACAGTAGGATGATGATACACATAATTTTGTCATACCACATCATACCATATTTCCATGATACAGTAAGTTCTCTTTCCAAGTCTAGAACCCATACACAATGTTATCAGTTGTATAACTTACACTCTGCAAACACTCTATAATATAGTACATAATATAATATAGTATAAAATATAGTATAAAACGATCATTCTCCCAACTAGCTCTCGCAGTCTCATGAAAAAACAACTATTTATTGCTGGATTCAAACTTGCAACCTTTGGAATCAGAAGCAGATCCTTACACCCATCCGCCAACCCTGTCCTCAACGCCCTAGCAAAACCAAAACCTACTTGAACAGCGCTCACTGTTGCCACTGGTGGCCGGTTTCCACATCACCTCCCGCTGTCCTCATAGCATGGATGGATGTCAAATACTGACTTGTATCACAGGTGACCCGACTGCATTCCCCAACCAATACACATGGATGGATGTCAAATACTGACTTGTATCACAGGTGACCTGACTGCATTCCCCAACCAATACACATGGATGGATGTCAAATACTGACTTGTATCACAGGTGACCTGACTGCATTCCCCAACCAATACACATGGGCTTACTATAGTAGTAAGTTATCATTTCCGTTACCCATAGCTGTAGTAAGTTATTGTTCCATGCACACGTGATATGATGGTGTAAGTATGGGGGTTGCTAACTAGCATCACTTGTCCCATTGTTTAGAATTGTTCCGCATTCATCCAAATAGTTATGGGATATTAGAATCCTCTTGTCTTAACCTTTGTCATCTTCAACCTAGTAGCCAGGACCAATACACTAGGCGATGTCAGAGGAAGGCCCACATTTTTTTTCAAAGACTCCAGTCCCAGAGGTCATACTGTGGACTGTTCTCTCTGCTAACGCACGACAAGCTATAACAGAACGCCAAGTCTAGGTCAAAAAGGCTCCGTAACAGCTTCTACCCCAAGCCATAAGATTGCTGAACAATTAATCAAATGCCCCCCCAGACTATTTACATTGACCCCTACCTACATGTACAAATGACCTCGACTAACCTGTACCCCTGCACATTGATTTGGTACTGGTACCCCTGTATAAAGCCTCTGTATTGTTATTTTCTTGTGTTACTTTTGATTTTATTTTTGATTTTATTTTGTAAATATTTTCTTAATTTTCCTAAAACTGCATTGTTGGTTATGGGCTTGTCAGTAAGCATTTCATGGTAAGGTCTACACCTGTGACCTAGTAAGGTAGGTTAGAGACGCAGTTCCAGAACATAAAATAGAGTATGAGGTGTTACAGAGGAGGGTATGATATAATATGGCATTGTACTATATTGTTAACTTATGGAGCAGACAGTTTCACTCTAAACTCAAGTCTGACAGGGTTGATTAATCGGGCTGTTTATCAGTATGCAACAAGTGTTAACAATATAAACAGATAAACAGCCCACTTCATCAAGCAGAGATACAAGTCAAACCTTTACGGTGCCTTTTGGTGCAGACACATTCGATATAAAGCCATCTGAATTGACAGTCAAATAAACAAAGAGGAATAAGTAGATAAACAAATCACTTAGAGCAAGGAAGATAATTGCCTGACATTGATTCTTCCTATCTTTCCTTCTATAAACAGTGTGCGTGCGCGTGTGTGTGTGCGTGTGCGTGCGTGTGTGTGTACATGTGTGTGGTATGTGTATATGTGTGTGTGGTATGCGTGTGTGAACATGTGTGTGTGAACATGTGTGTGAACATGTGTGTGTGAACGTGTGTGTGCACGTGTGTGTTCTGTCCTCGCTGCTTCCTTGATGGTGCAATCCATTTCAATAATCAAGCTGCTCTCAATCTGTTTTCCGTGCTAGGAAACCGGTGAGCGTGACAAAAGATGGGTTACTCTTTCTCTTTCACCTTCCCTTCATTCCTCTCTACATAAAGAGAGGGAGGAAAAACCTGTAACATCAACAGACCGGAACTCACTTAAACTTGACTGAAAGGCAAAGACCCTCACAATAACACTGTGGTCAGAGACTCACACACACAAAAACAGTTATCACACATTGGATAGTTGCCAAGGACTGGGCTAAGACAGCATTTCCCAAACATGGTCCACTGGACCCCAAGGGGTGAACATTTGGTTTTTGCCCTAGCACTACACAGTTGATTCAAATAATCAACTAATCATCAAGCTTTGATTATCAGCTGTGTAGTACTAGGGCAAAAACCGAAACATGCACCCCTTGTGGTCCCTAGGACCAAGTTTGGGAAATGCTGGGCTAAGGGCTCGAATCTTTTTCAAAACCCATCAGAGAACCAATTTTAGAGAGGATGGAGAACAGCGTGAATGTAACGTGTGTGTGTGGGGAAGGTGTGTTGGAGGGCTTTATGACTAAATCATGAGGCTAATAAACATGGTACAGTGTGTTTAAGAGACGCCGCTTCCCTTTTTGGACAGATAGGCACCATTACTAAAAACACTGCAGTCTCAGTCTCTGTCTTTCTCCCTCAGTCTCTCAGTCAGTCTCTCTGTCTTTCTCGCTATCTCTCTCTCTCTCAGTCTCTAACATCCTCTCAGTCTCTCTCTTCGTCTCACTCTCAGTGTTTCGGTCTCTCAGTGTCTCGGTCTCTCTCTGTTGCTCTGTCTCTCTCTCAGTCGCTCTGTCTCTCTCTCTCTGTCTGTCTCTCGCTTAGTCTCTCGCTCAGTCTCTCGCTCAGCTCTCTCTGTCTCTCTCTCTCTGTCTCTCTCTCTGTGTCTCTCTCTCTGTGTCTCTCTCTCTGTGTCTCTCTCTCTGTCTCTCTCTCACTCTCACTGAGTCAGGGGTTTAGGTAAGTGTGTTGTTGGGCTCCTGGCTCGTCTGATATCAGAGTGATGCATGGAGGACTGACGATGTGGACAATCATCACCACACAAATACACACAGACATGTACACACAGGTGATAAATCTAAGTGATGAAGCTGTGGCCTGCAGGTTAATCATTGATTAAAATGAAATATTAATTGAGTGAAAAAACACTCCTCATGAGGGTTTTGTCAAGTGTAATCTTATTGGAGAAATAGAGAAGCAACGTAAAGGTTCAACGGTATTTCTATTTCATATGAAAGGATCACACCCTGACTTTCCTACTGTAGGCAATGTATGAGTGGGATATCTATATGCCTGCATGAATTCATTCATCATGAGATAATGTGGGGGATGTGACACACACAGACACACACACATTTTTCCATAAGCTGTCGCCGGAAGCTGGCCACCCTGATTTGACCCTGAGCACCATGGGAATCCTGGGCTCCAGACTAACATTATGGATCTGTCTATTTACCCACACACACACTCATACACATGCATACACACCCACACACAGACACACAAGTACACACACATACACACACATGCACACAAACAGTACACACACACAGATACACACGCACATGCATGTACATTATAAATAAAGGCAGAGAATGCATAAGCAGGTGGGATGTTAGCCTAGCAGTTAAAGCGTTGGGCCAGTAACCGACAAGATGAAAAATCTGTTGATGTGCCTTGAGCAAGGCACTTAACCCCAATTGCTTCAGGGTCGCAGTTGATTTCACACATTCGTATTAATTAATGCACACTTGTACATGTGTGAAATAGGACAAATGTAAGCACCCACCCATGTGATGCCTGGATGTATTTGTGAAGGCATTTATATGTGTGAACGTGTGAGTGTGTGTTAAGGAGCCTATGCCATTGGTCCCGTTAAAATCGTTTTACTAATGGGACAGGTTACATTTTGTACGGAGCTAGCCAGTTCTCAGTTTAATCACAAATATGTGACTCGTTTCAGGAAACTAGGTGTATGTCGCGTGTGACTACTTCGCAAGAGAGCCATTTGAACGTAAACTTTTTTTAAATCAAAATGTCACAACCTGATCTGTTTTCCTTGTTGCAGCTGCAACGTATCCTGGGATTTGCCAACTTTTATCACAGCTTTATCCGGGGTTACAGCACCCTGGCTTCCCCCCTGTCTGCACCCACCTCTCCCAAGGTTCCATTCACGTGGTCTCCAAATGCTGACCGGGCGTTCCGGGACCTCAAGCACTGCTTCACCACAGCTCCCGTATTGGTTCATCCTGACCCGCACCGTCAGTTTGTTTTGGAGGCTAACGCTTCGGATGTCGGAGTGGGGGCTGCCCTGGACCTCAAGTTACATCCCTGCGCCGCCTCCTCCCATCGTCTTAACGCCATGGGGAGGAATTACGATGCGGGGAATCGTGAGCTTCTAGGGGTGAAGATCGCGTTGGAGGAGTAGAGGAACTGGTTGGAGGGGGAGGAAAATCTTTTAATTATGTGTGGACGGATCACAATAACCTGGAATATCTCAGCACCGCCAAGTTTCTCAATTCCAGGCAAGCTAGGTGGGCACTGCTGTCACGCCACTATGACGCTGCGGCTACACTCTCGGACCCCAAGACCAACCTTCCCACCTCGTGCCTGGCAACGGCACTCAGCTGGGGAATAGGGAATCAGATCTGCGAAGGGGCAGTGTTCCCAGCCGAACCTCAGGGGGGCCCAGATAACCTTGATGTTTGTTCCTTGTAGTTTTCCAAAGCCGCCCTTTTAATTTCTCTCCCCAAGCTACCCTCTGCCAAAGAGAAAGCCCAGCTCATGGTGCAGTAAGTCTTCCGGATCCATGGACTCCCGGGTGGACATGGTCTCTGACCGGGATCCTCAGTTCTTGTCCCAGTTATGAAAGGCGTTCTGCACGCTCATTGGGTCGTTGGCCAGCCTGTCCTCCGGGTTCCACCCTCAGTCTACCAGCCATTCGGAGCGAGCAAATCAAGACCTGGAGATGACTCTTTGCTGCCTTGTCTCCGCCAACCCCACCACCTGGAGCCAGCAACTCGTGTGGGCCACCCCTCTTCCCCGTCTCATCGACGGCCAACCGGCGTACACGGTGAGGCTCCTCAAGTTTGACAGCGGGGCAGGAGATTCCAGTACCTGGTTGACTGGGAGGGTTATGGCATGGAGGAGAGGTGCTGGTTCCCCGCTATGGGACATTATGGACCCAGGCCTCATCGCTGAGTTCCACCACTGGCAACCCGGTCAACCAGGCATGCGCCCAGGTAGGACACCAGGTGGTGCCCCTAGAAGGGGGGGGGGGGGGGGTACTGTCACACCCAGATCTGTTTCACCTCTCTTTGTGCTTGTCTCCACCCCCCTATCCAGGTGTCTCCCATCTTCCCCATTATCCCCAGTGTATTTCTACCTGTGTTCTCTGTTTGTCTGTTGCCAGTTCGTCTTGTCTCGTCAAGCCTACCAATGTTTTTCCCATACTCCTGTTTTTTACTAGTCCCCTTTTTCTAGTTTACCCGGTTTGACCATTCTGCCTGCCCTTACCCTGAGCCTGCCTGCCGTTTTGTACCTTGTGACACTACCCTGGATTACTGACCTCTGCCTGCCCTGACCCTGAGCCTGCCTGCCGTTCTGTACCTTTCCGACTCTGCTATGGATTACTGACCTCTGCCTGCCCTTGTCCTGTCGTTTGCCTGCCCTCTGTCTTTGTAGTGAACTTTTGTTACTTCGAACTGTCTGCATCTGTATCTTCTCCTAAGCCTTCTTACAAAATGCATATTTTGGCAGAAATGCCTTCTGGAACATGTGAACTTTCATAAGCCTTAATAGCAAACCTGTATGACATCTGTAAATACAAATACAATTGCCTAGTTGGTTTAGCCACAGAAAAAGTGAGCAACCTTCCCAGTAGCATTGATTGGCTTAGATAATGAATGGGCTGGACATGCGAAGAGATGAGTTTAGATTGGTCTGCCATGTAGAACGCTTCTGTCTATAACATGAGCTGGTCAGTATGTGTATGTAATCCTTTCTAATGCTGCTTTTTGAAAGATATCATGAAGAACTGTTTCTGGAGGACCAAGTTTTGATATCAGTGGAAAATTCTGGCCTAAATTCCACTATGCAAGTAACCATTTCAATAGAATGTTCATGATGTCACTGCAACAACTGTCAATAGATGTAGCTGGTACATTCCCTCTGGCCATCTACTCCGATTTCAGAGCACTCTCGTGTGTGTGCCAGTGTGCCAGAGCGCAGAGTAAATTTACACGCGCTAAACACCCGTTGATGATGTCTGGAAGTAGATAGCAAGCTAGCCAACGTTAGCCAGTTAGCTTGGTGCTTGACTGCTGTTGTTAGGTCAAAACCCTCGGATCAACCCTACTCCTCAGCCAGAGTGCTCTGAATTGACGAATGGACAATCTGGCAATGCTCTGAGTTTATGAACGCCCAGAGAGCACTCTGAGCAGACTCTGGCACTCCAGATTAAATTTACGAACACACCCGTAGTATAAACCAGCCTTTAGTTTTGAAATCTTTGGTTGTTTAGTACATGGTCTCACATGTTAATCCTTAAAGAGAAGGGTGGGGCTAAGGCTTTAGAGGGTGTGAACGATGCTGAATGGGTGTAGACAGAGAAGAGCTCTCCAGTATGTGTACCAGAACATTCAAGGCCATTTTCTCAAAAGTGAGGTTACAAGTTTATCAACTTTCAAAGCATATGTACTTTCCCATTGTTCCTCAACTGTAGTGTATGATATACAATTTTCAAGTCTCTACTTTTATTCAATGTAAAAAACACAATTTCAAATGTTGCTACATAAGATGGAATATATGAAGACATTTATGAAGGCATGTAGGAAGAGATGAGAATGTCAGCATGCAAAAACTGCACTGGTGTCATTTGAAAAATCCAATGGAAAGACATCATTCTGTCTTTCCTCTTTCACTGTAAAATTACACTGTAAAATTACATTGTGTCAAGAACTGCAACATTGATTGTTTTTTCACGCTCAACAGTTTCCCGTGTGTTCCAAGAATGGTACACACACACACACACACACACACACACACACACACACACACACACACACACACACAGCAGGCAAGAACACTGTTACATGTAATTCTCAGCTGTCCAACCAAACTCATGAAAATACTTAATTAGATACTGTTTGCTCCTGTCCCTAAGGGTGTGTGTAGTGTGTGTGTGGTGCGTACATGTGTATGTGTCTCCATTGTGTGCAGCATCTGACACCATCACATTAAACAGTGTCCCCTGG
Organism: Oncorhynchus mykiss; assembly: GCF_057628025.1. Classification (NCBI taxonomy): domain Eukaryota; kingdom Metazoa; phylum Chordata; class Actinopteri; order Salmoniformes; family Salmonidae; genus Oncorhynchus; species Oncorhynchus mykiss. The sequence goes on from NC_143029.1 coordinate 78,727,934, forward strand.
TCCCTCTGCATTTACATTAACATACAGGTCATCTCTGCTTTCACTGCTTCACAATAACCACTGATTACTACAGAGAGGGAAGAGGGAGGGAGGGAGGGAGGCAGGGAGGTGCCACCAAGAGAGGAGGAGAGGGGGAGTGGGGAAAGGAGGAGAGGACGAGAGGGGGAGATGAGGAGGGGAGGAGAGGAGAGTAGGAGCGGGGGTAGGGGTAGAGGAGGAGAGGGAGAGAGAAGGAGAGGAGGATAGGAGTTAAGTAGGAGAGGAGAAGCTAGGAGCAGAGGTGGAGAGGAGGATAGGAGAGAGGAGGATAGGAGAGAGGAGGAGGGAGGCGAGGAATTAGAGGTGTCACAAGGAGAAGAAGAGAGGTGGAGAGGGGAGAGGAGGAGAAGAAAAGAGGAGGAGGGGGGAAAGGAGGAGAGGGGGAGAGGGGAGGACAGCTGATGAAGGAAGGATAGAGAAGACAGCAGGGGTCACAGTAAAAAAGGGAAAGGTCTTCACTTGTGGCAAACAGTGATTGTCATTAATAGACCTGTCACACACACACACACACACACACACACACACACACACACACACACACACACACACACACACACACACACACACACACACACACACAGTTCAGTAGGCTGTGCACATATCCTTGCTGCTGCGTCTTAATATTTTATTGGCGGTCTACAGCAAAAGAGGAACGACTTTACACACACACACAGCCTGTGCAGGTGGGGGAACACTCTACACAAGAAAGACATTCCCTAACACACAGCCGTACTGCAAGTGAGGAAATCATCTCCTCTACACAACCTTTATACATAACTATGCAACATTTGGTTTCTGTACAGCACCTTGAGATATCAGCTAATGTACGAAGGGCTATATAAATAAATTTGATTTGATTTTGATTTGAACATACACACACTTACTCTCACATACACACATCTAAGTTATAGTTTCTAATGCTGGTAAGACTGTAATTCTGCATTGTGTTAGGCCTAAGGTGTTCTGTGCATCAGTCTGACTTTCTGAAAATATTGATTGCAGCCCATTACCCCAAATCACACTGCCATTACCAAAGTGATTCTCCTCCGTTTCCATGCCCTTTCTTTGAGACATTGTCTCCGCCGGCTCCATAGCGGCTAGTTTCCTGCAACTATATTTACAAATTACATGGTGGAAAGTGGCAGAGCCGCACGGATCCCTGGACGGGTCCCTGGAGCCACACACATCAGTGGGTGTCTTCTGAGCCTTCATTCATTCCAGGGCAGGGTAACAACAGAGGAGGGGAACAGTGATTACCATTACATTAATAAAACAAAAGGTAAGCTTTGACAAGGTGAAAAACAAAAGGTGGCATTGCTGTTTTCCCCATGGAATGGCAGAGCGCTATTCATTTCAGAGGACGCGCAGACACACTAACACAGAGGGGTGTTTATCCAGGCTTGTAATGGTATTATTCCTCTGAAAGGTTCATTTCTCCAGCTCAGGGCGTGTGAGAGAGAGAGAGAGAGAGAGAGAGAGAGACAGAGGGAGCGAGCGAGAGAGAGAGCGAGAGAGAGAGAGAGAGAGTGGGAGAGAGAGAGAAAGAGAGAGAAAGGGAGAGACGGAGAGATACAGTGGGGAGAACAAGTATTTGATACACTGCCAATTTTGTAGGTTTTCCTACTTACAAAGCATGTAGAGATCTGTAATGTTTATCATAGGTACACTTCAACTGTGAGAGACGGAATCTAAAACAAATATCCAGAAAATCACATTGTATGATTTTTAAGTAATTAATTTGCATTTTATTGCAAGACATAAGAATTTGATCACCTACCAACCAGTAAGAATTCCGGCTCTCACAGACCTGTTCGTTTTTCTTTAAGAATCCCTCCTGTTCTCCACTCGTTACCTGTATAAAAGACACCTGTCCACACACTCAATCAAACAGACTCCAACCTCTCCACAATGGCCGAGACCAGAGAGCTATGTAAGGACATCAGGGATAAAATTGTAGACCTGCACAAGGCTGGAATGGGCCACAGGACAATAGGCAAGCAGCTTGGTGAGAAGGCAACAACTGTTGGCGCAATTACTAGAAAATGGAAGAAGTTCAAGATGACGGTCAATCACCCTCGGTCTGGGGCTCCATGCAAGATCTCACCTCGTGGGGCATCAATGATCATGAGGAAGGTGAGGGATCAGCCCAGAACTACACGGCAGGACCTGGTCAATGACCTGAAGAGAGCTGGACCACAGTCTCAAAGAAAACCATTAGTAACACACTACGCCGTCATGGATTAAATTCCTGCAGCGCACGCAAGGTCCCCCTGCTCAAGCCAGCACATGTCCAGGCCCAGGATGATCCAGAGGAGGAATGGGAGAAGGTCATGTGGTCTGATGAGACAAAAATTTGAGCTTTTTGGCCTAAACTTCACTCTCCGTGTTTGGAGGAAGAAGAAGGATGAGTACAACCCCAAGAACACCATCCCAACCGTGAAGCATGGAGGTGGAAACATCATTCTTTGGGGATGCTTGTCTGCAAAGGGGACAGGACGACTGGATGGATGGGACCATGTATCGCGAGATCTTGGCCAGTAAGAGCATTGAAGATGGGTCGTGGCTGGGTCTTCCAGCATGACAACGACCCGAAAACACACAGCCAGGGCAACTAAGGAGTGGCTCCGTAAGAAGCATCTCAAGGTCCTGGAGTGGCCTAGCCAGTCTCCAGACCTTAACCCAATAGAAAATCTTTGGAGGGAGTTGAAAGTCCGTATTGCCCAGCGACAGCCCGAAACCTGAAGGATCTGGAAAAGGTCTGTATGGAGGAGTGGGCCAAAATCCTTGCTGCAGTGTGTGCAAACCTGGTTAAGAACTACAGGAAACGTAGGATCTCTGTAATTGCAAACAAAGGTTTCTGTACCAAATATTAAGTTCTGCTTTTCTGATGTATCAAATACTTATGTCATGCAATAAAATGCAGATTAATCACTTAAAAATCATACAATGTGATTTTCTGGAATTTCCGTCTCTCACAGTCGAAGTGTACCTATGATAAAAAATTACAGACCTCTACATGCTTTGTAAGTAGGAAAACCTGCAAAATCGGCAGTGTATCAAATACTTCTTCTCCCCACTGTATATATCGAGAGAGAGACTGACTTTGTCTTTCTTTACTTCCACAAACTAATTTCATTTTAAACTCACCTCACCCACCCTTAAAAATAAAAAACAAAAATATGTCCTGTACTGCATACATTTACCATACTCACCTTTCTATCTACCACATGATACAAACCAACATCACAATACCCACTCCTGTAACTGTATATGCAAAACATCTTCTCCAGCTACACCAGATCTCCTCAAACATCTCTACACATTTTATCATTTTATAGAATTTAATCTCAACCCTGAGGTGCGCAGAGACCATCCCATTAAACAATAGTAAAGAGTCTGTTATCCCCCCACCTTTGACCCTGTTCCTCCTTGTTAGCCAAATAGCTAACTTTGCCTGAGAAAACAGAAAATTCAACAAAACACATTTGGCTTTCTCCTTACTCGAATACCTGAATCCCATTATGAACATCCCAACAGTAAAAACCACGCCCAACCTCTCACACAGACATTCCAACAGAGACATTAAAGGCATTAACATGGTGCACACAGAAAACACATGAATCACAGTTTCTTTCATTTTACAGAAAAGACACCCCTGCCCGATTCCCGGTTCAACCCGTGCCAACCAGCTGTTAGTGGCCAGGGCTCCATGAAGAACCCTCCACTGGAGGTCCCCTGACCTCTTTGGTACTGGGGGTTTGTAGAGCCCCCTCCACCTAAAACCCACCATACTCTCCTCCCCACATACCCCTGCCATTGATGTGCCTTCACTCCTGTTAGGCTCCTAATGTTCCTAACCTTAACGCAGAGGTTGTAGAGGGCTCTACCTCTGACATCCTCAAACTCCCCCCTCGGAGTGTTAAAATCTAACAAGTCCCCCTTGCCAGTCTCCAGTCTCTGCCGTCACCTGCAGTGGTGGAAATATTGGGGGCCCCTTTCCCTTTGGCCGCTTAAACATCCCTCTTACCGGCTCAGACAGTGCCTCCTGGCCCTCCTCCAGGAATCTCTCCAGCAGCCTAAGAGACATTATTCCTGTTTGTTGTGCCAAGACACCCCTCCTCTCCCAGCAGTCTCAGGTCAACCAGCCTTTGTAAACCCCCTGCCATCAGTTACCTCTGCAGGATGGCCGACTGAACCGATCTCAAAGGGATGGCTGGGTTGTGGAAGATAGGCTCCTCCCACACCCATAGCCCAGGCTCCACACCCCCTTCTCGTATCTGTTTAATGTGATGTCTGTGTTTGGGTTTGGGAAGAGTTTTTTGACATGTGTGAAGTTGTTGTATGCTGGGGCGTCATGTATGGTCAAGGTGGGAGGGGGGCTCAGTAGGTCAGTCTGGGTGAGAAGGGGCATTAGACAAGGATGCCCTCTATCTGGGCAGTTACACACATTAGCCATTGAGCCTTTTTTAGGACTGCTACGCAGGAGACTGCAGGGAGTGTGCTGGACAGGAATGGATGTGGTGACAGGCATAGCAGTGTCAGCATATACAGATGATGTTTATGTGATGGTCAGGGATTATTAGGATATGCAGGCACTAGAGACCAGTCTGAGACCAGTCTGAAGGTGTACGAGGGAGCTTCATCAGCTAAAGTAAACTGGGGCAAGAGCAAAGCTCTGTTATGTGGGGCATGGGGGGATAGGGCTTCTCCTCTGCTTCCAGGGCGTTTGCAGTGGGGTTGTGAAGGGATTAAAGTGTTGGGGGTGTACCTGGGCTCGGAGAAGTGTGTAAGGAAGAACTGGGAGGGGCTGTCACAGGCAGTGGTGACAAGACTGGCCAGGTGAAGGTGGCTCCTGTCCCAAGTGTCATATAGATGGAAGGTGCTGATAATTAACAACCTGGTGACATCTTCCCTGTGGCATAAACTGGCTGTCCTCAATCCCCCCGCCGGTCTGCTCGCAGACCTGCAACACAATCTGGTGGACTTCTTCTGCTCGGGCCATCACTGGCTGAAGGCAGCAGTGTTGTACATGACTGTTCACGAAGGAGGACAGGGCCTGGTGGACTTCTTCTGGTCGGGCCATCACTGGCTGAAGGCAGCAGTGTTGTACATGACCGTTCATGAAGGAGGACAGGGCCTGGTGGAACTGGAGAGCAGGATGGCTACTTTCAGGCTAAAGGCGGTGCAGGGACTGCTGTACCATGCTGATGTTGGCTGGAGGGAGCCAGCATGTGCGCTGCTGAGGAGAGCTGGCGGATTAGGGTTGGACCGGCAGCTGTTCCTCATGAAGCTGGAGAGGCTGAGTACAGCAGGTCTCTCAGATTTTTACTCTGCAATGCTGAGGTCCTGGCAGCTGCTAAGGCCCATACGAGAAGGGGGTGTGGAGCCTGGGCTATGGGTGTGGGAGTAGCCTATCTTCCACAACCCAGCCATCCCTTTGAGATCAGTTCATGTCCCTTACCACTCCCACTGACACTGAATGAGGCTCTTCCCCATTTCTGTCTTTTGTAAAATCCATTGTACAGTTCCAGTCCCATCCGACCACCAGCGTCTCCTCAGGCGCTACCTGTGAGAGTTCCTGTCTAAGACTCCCAAATAGAACCCCTCTTTCTCTCCCTATATTAGGCGCATACACATTTATAAAGACAAAACCCATGTTGTTAATTTCGGCTTTAACACCTCCTTTGAGGAGAAACGTTTTACAGACAGCCCCAGTGCAAAAAGGACTGTCTCCCCTACACTAAGATTTGTCCCATGGATCAACACACTTGCCCCTTTCCACCAGAGCTCCCAATCAACTTCATTCACCACATCACTATGAGTCTCCTGCAGAAACAACACCTGTACCTTTTTATGTTTTACATATTCACCCAACACACTCCTCTTACCTGCATCTCTGGTGCCATTTATATTGAGCGAGTCTACCCGACGAGTCTCCATAAGAAGTGGGAGAAAAGCCAGCAGAGAAAGAGACCAATAGAAAAGCTCAAAAAGCCCCAGTGTCAGTAAGAAATTAAACATCTAAACAGTGTCTGAAGGTAAACCTTTACGCACTGTTGTGACTGTTGTGACCCACTTCCTCAACCTAAACCATTTCCTGGGTGAGAGGACACCATGCCCCTCATTTTTCATGTTGTACTGATCTTACAAACTTGATAGGATCAGAAAAAAGAAGAAAAAAATACATTTTAATTAACTTTTTCCCCCTTAGTCTCATTCAGGAACCTTGTCAATTCTCTCAATGTGTACTTAGACCCCTCTGCTTGACTGGCTGTCATCTCCGGGCCCATTGAAGAGGAGTCTGAAAAAAATAACTCCTCATCCTCTTCCTCAGACTCACTTTCCTCCTCATCTCTATCTCCCACCCTGACCACCTACCCTTCCTCTCTGGTCAGGGCATCATCCACAGCAACAGGTAAAATTTCCATGGTGCCTTTGTCCACATACTTTTTCCTTTTCCGCTTGAACCCCCCCCCCCCCCCCCCCAACCGCTAGCAAACTTACCAAAACGACTCAACTATTTCCTGATTTGGTCCTCCGTAATAAAAGAAGGCGAATTTGCAACAACCGCTCTTGTCGAAGGGGTAGAGAGAGGTGAAATTGACACCAACACATCCCTTACAAATATTCCGCTAGCAATTAGCCTACCAACCAAATTAGCCATTTTCATGAACCAAACCACAGCTTTGTTCATTCTAGAAGCAGAATGTATAAATTCAGCTCCTACCTGTTCACCGACTGCGAGCAGAACCTCCTCCACCTTAACTCCATTCTCAGGAACACACCTGAATCCATGCCGTACAGACAGCGTCTCCTCCGCGCTAGGCTGAGAAGCCATCGCGCACACCACACCACTCTGTCCTCTTCCACCCTAACTTTGAAAAAACTGTGGATACCGCTAAAACAAATATTACATTAACCCTCCACCAGAAAATAATCAAGAAAGTTAGTTAGAATACAGCCCTCCACACCAAACACTCAAACTCCAAAAAACTCCCAGCATGCACTGCAAGAGAGAGAGAGAGGAGTGTGAGCGTGAGCGAGGCAGATGGACAGATAGGGATAGAGAGAGCGAGAGAGGTTGTGGCAAAATCTGCACGGAGCCTTCACCGTGCACTGCCACTTTAAGAGCGCATGAGCAGTAAGGAAGGAGGAAATAAAGAGAGCTCATTCAGCTCTTTGGGGAGGAGCTCTTTGGTGGCGCGACAGTTTGATTGTGTGTGCTGTGCTGCAGAAGTTTTGTTTGTTTTCAGCGTGTGTAGTTTATAGAGTGTTTAACTCAATCATCGGTGTAATTGCTCTAGGTCGTGGTTGTTTTCGTTTGGGACCACGCCCGTTATGGATCGCATGGATTAGTAGCAACATTGTTGCGAAGCTTTAACATACAAACCAACAAACCATCGGACAGTCAGACAGTACACCTGCACGCCTGAAGACCACAGCTAAGATCTCTCTTGTTCTCTTTCTCTTTTTCTCTTCCCTCTATCGTTCCAGTGCTTTACCCTGCAACAGACTCTCTATTTTTCCAATGCACTTCTCATTGAAGTTCATTAGAGCTGGACTATTATTGCCCTGCCAGAAGTATTTGGACATTTTAGTTAAAAGGGAGGTTGCTTGCAAGTTGTGTATTGTTATGTGAACTGTATTGAGGTGTACTAATGACATGTGGCCGAGAAGACTGTGGACATTTTTAAGGCCTTTGTTGTGTTGATGAACACCCCCCCCACATTCATAACCTCTGCACTCATCCACTAGAAAATAATACAGATTATTGCAAATCCTATGTTGATGACTGGGTTCGTTCTTGTATGAAGTTGCTGTTGAATTGCTCTGCCATTATTAGTATTAGTATTATTGTATGAGGTATTCTTGTTTGGGTTACCCCTGTGCTGTGATGTGGGTTTTATATGGTGTGTATTCTTTTTTCTCTCCACTGGCTATCTGGGAAACAGGCTACCCTCTAGGCAGTCTCTTCTGCTGATGTGTGTGGGTCTGGTAGTGGTACTCTCTCTATTCTACTCTTTTCCTTTCGGCATGGTTAATACCTGCCTGGCGCCCGAAGAAAATCTTTCTTTACCCCTCTCTAATAAATACTGCTACAAGGTCATCTGCCTTTGGCCTAAAGAGCAGGAACCCAGACTTCATCAAAGAAATTGGAAATATAGACATTGTCATCCTACAAGAAATATGGTCTAAAGGACATGGACCAACTGGCTTCCCTCTAGGTTACAGAGAGCTGGTAGTCCCATCCACCAAACTACCAAGTGTGAAACAGGGAAGAGACTCAGGGGGTATGCTAATTTGGTCTAGAGCAGACCTAACCTACTACATTAAATTAGTCAAAACGGGGACATTTTACATCTGGCTAGAAATTAATAAGGAAATGATCTCAACAGAGAAAAATGTCCTCATGTGTGCTACCTATATCCTCCCAATAGAATCCCCATACTTTAACGATGACAGCTTCTCCATCCTAGAAGGGAGATCAACCATTTCCAGGCACAGGGACATGTACTAGTCTGTGGCGACCTAAATGCCAGACCTGTACAATAACCTGCCACTCTCAGCACACAGGGGGACAAACACCTACCTGGAGGTGACAGTATTCCCTCCCAAATATGCCCCCCTAGACACAACTATGAAAACACAACCAACAAAAATGTCTCATAACTCCTGCAGCTCTGTCGCATGCTGGGTTTATACATCGCACGCTTCGAGGAGACTCCTATGGTAGGTACACCTACAGCTCATCCCTTGGCACTGACCTCAACCCAAAGTCTCTCAGAGCATTCAGTCAGCCCACTAACACCCCTATCAGATAACAGCAAAATCACAGTCTACTGGACCTGAACAGAGCAATACTCAATCATGAGCCATCAATGCAAAAGGAACTGCACAATTTTAAGAAATGCTATAGATGTAAGGAAAGTCGTGCAGAAACCTACCAAGAAATAATTAGGCAACAACAAATGAAATCCCTTTTAGACAACTTCCTGGACAAAACATTTCACTGTAATAGTGAAGGTGTAAACTTGGCAGTAGAAAGCCGAAACAGTATATTTGACCTTTCAGCTTCTCTATCAAATAAAACAATTTCAAGCAGACAACATAAGAAAATTAACAACAATGACAAATTGTTTGATGAAGAATAAAAAAAAAACTAAAAGAAATTGAGAACCCTATCCAACCAAGAGCTTAGAGACCGAGAACCTGAGTCTACACCTTCACTATGGTGAATCACTAAAACAAAACCGAAATACACTAAGGAAACAAATGGAACAGAAAGTCAGAAATCAGCTCAATGTAATTGAAGAATCCATATAATCTAACCACTTCTGGGAAAATTGGAACACACCAAACAAACAACAACAAAGGGAATTATCTATCCAAAACAGAGATGTATAGATAAACCACCTCTCCAATTTGCTCTACTCAATTACACATCTCAGAATCAGTAATTAAAGACTACTAGAACCCACTGGATTCTACAATTACATTGAATGAACTACAGGACAAAATTACAAACCCCTTAATCCAAAAAGGCCTGTGGTGTTGATGGAACCCTATTCAAGCAGTGATATGAAAAAAATTAAATGAAATGAAAAAAATGTACACCGTAATTGACAAACAAACCAATACAAAGGCAAAGTCTTCTCATGCTTTACTGGCTTCAAAAAATGTTTTGACTCAATTTGGCATGAGGGCCTGCTATACAAAATGATGGAATGGTGTTGGGGGAAAAACATACTATATTATAAAATACATCAACACAAATAAAAAGTGTAAAAGAAAGAAAATACAAATGTCTTTCCACAGGGCCACTTCAACATATGTATTTGGAATTTTATTAGGATCCCCAATACCTGTTGCAAAAGCAGTAGCTACTCTTCCTGGGGTTCACACAATACATGAAACATAATACTGAAACACATAATACAGAATATCATATCAGCGATTTGGCAAAGGCACTAGAACAGTCTGCAGCACCGGGCCTCACCCTACTAGAATCTGAAGTCAAATGTCTACTGTTCACTGATGATCTGGTGCTTCTGTCCCCAACCAAGGAGGGCCTACAGCAGCACCTAGATATTTTGCATTGATTATGTCAGATCTGATCCCTGACAGTAGATCTCAGTAAGACAAAACTAATGGTGTTCCAAATTGTTTACCAGTTGCCAGGACCACAAATACAAATTCCATCTAGACACCGATGCCCTAGACCACACAAGAAACAATACAGACCTCAGCCTAAACATCAGCGCTACAGGTAACTTCCACAATGCTGTGAACGATTTAAGAGACAAGGCATGTGGGACGATAGCGTCCCACTTGGCCAAAAGCCAGAGAAAATGCAGAGCGCCAAATTCAAATAAATTACTATAAAAATCTAACTTTCATGAAATCACACAGGTAAGATACCAAATTAAAACTAAACATGTTGTGAATCCAGCCAACATGTCAGATTTCAAAAAGGCTTTTCAGCGAAGAGCAAACAATGCTATTATCTGAGGATAGCACCTCCGTAAACAAAAGAGAGAAAACATATTTCAACCCTGCAGGCGCAACACAACGCAGACATAAAAATATAAATCATGCCTTACCTTTGACGAGCTTCTTCTGTTGGCACTCCAATATGTCCCATAAACATCACAAATGGTCCTTTTGTTCGATATCCAAAATGTCCATTTATTTGGCGCGTTTGATCCAGAAAATCACCGGTTCCAACTTGCTCAACATGACTACAAAATCTCTCAAAAGTTACCTGTAAACTATGCCAAAACATTTCAAACTACTTTTGTAATACAACTTTAGGTATTTTTTTAAGTAAATAATTGATCAAATTGAAGACGGGATGATCTGTGTTCAATACAGGAAGAAAACAAACTGACGCTAGCTTTCTGGTCATGCGCCTCTATCAAACAGTACACATGAAGTGACCCTCGTTCAAGATGGCCGTACTTCTTCATTACACAAAGGAATAACCTCAAACAGTGACATCAAAAACAAACAAAAATCTGAATGGTTTGTCCTCTGGGTTTCGCCTGTTACATAAATTCTGTTATACTCACAGACATGATTCAAACAGTTTTAGAAACTTCAGAGTGTTTTGTATCCACACCTACTAATAATATGCATATCTTATCTTCTGGGGATGAGTAGCAGGCAGTTGAATTTGGGCATGCTTTTCATCCAAAATTCCAAATGCTGCCCCCTATTCTAGAGAAGTTTTAAATAGTTCAACCACCTAAAAGGAAGTGAGTCCCAAACCTTCCATAACAAAGCCATCACCTATAGAGAAATGAACCTTGAGAAGAGTCCCCTAAGCAACTGGTCCTGGGGCTCTGTTCATAAATACAAGAGCCCCAGGACAGCAACACAATTAGACCCAACCAAATCATGAGAAAACAAAAAGATAATTACTTGACACATTGGAAAGAATTAACCAAAAAATCGGAGCAAACTAGAATGCTATTTGGCCCTAAACATAGAATACACATTGGCAGATTACGTGACCACTGTGACTGACCCAAAATTAAGGAAAGCTTTGACTATGCTCAGACTCAGTGTGCATAGCCATGCTATTGAGAAAGGTCATCGTAGGCAGACCTGGCTCTCAAATGAAGAAAGGCTATGTGCACAGTGCCCACAAAATGAGGTAGAAACTGAGCTGCACTTCCTTACCTCCTGCAAAATATATGACAATATCGAGACACATATTTCCCTCAGATTACACAGACCCACAAAGTATTTGAAAACAAATCCAATTTTGACATACTCCCATATCTATTCAAATCAAATGTATTTATATAGCCCTTTTTACATCAGCTGATATCTCAAAGTGCGGTACAGAAACCCAGCCTAAAATCCCAAACAGCAAGCAATGCAGGTGTAGAAGCACGGTGGCTAGGAAAAACTCCCTAGAAATGCCAGAACCTAGGAAGAAACCTAGAGAGGAACCAAGCTATGAGGGGTGGCAAGTCCTCTTCTGGCTGTGCCGGGTGGAGATTATAACAGAACATGAGCAAGATGTTCATTTGTTCATAGATGACCAGTGGTTGTTGAGGGTGCAACAGGTCAGTATCTCAGGAGTAAATGTCAGTTGGCTTTTCATAGCCGATCATTCATTGTATCTCTACCGCTCCTGCTGTCTCTAGAGAGTTGAAAACAGCAGGTCTGGGACAGGTAGCACATCCGTTGAACAGGTCAGGGTTCCATAGCCGCAGGCAGAACAGTTGAAACTGGAGCAGCAGCACAGCCAGGTGGACTGGGGACAGCAAGGAGTCATCAGGCCAGGTTGTCCTGAGGCATGGTCCTAGGGAGGGAGGGAGGGAGGGAGGGAGGGAGGGAGAGAGAGAGAGGGAGAGAGGGAGAGAGGGAGAGAGGGAGGGAGAGAGGGAGAGAGGGAGGGAGAGAGGGAGAGAGAACTTAAAGACTGGAGAAATATTCCAGCTATAACAGACTGACCCTAGCCCCCCGACACATAAACTACTGCAGCATAAATACTGGAGGCTGATAAATAAATAAATGGGTGAAATACCACAGTGTGCAATCTCAGCACCAAGATGTGTGACCTATTGCAACAAGAAAAGCGCAACCAATGAAGAACAAACACCATTGTAAATACAACCCATGTATACATTTATGTATTTTCCCTTTTGTACTTTAGCTATTTGCACATCGTTACAACACTGTATTTAGACATAATATGACATTTGAAATGTCTCTATTTTTTAACTTCTGTGAGTGTAACATTTATTTCTCACTTATTGTTTATTTCACTTTTGTTTATACATAGCCTTGGCATTGTAAACATATGTGACTCGATTTAGGAAACTAGGTGTATGTCACGTGTCACTACTTCACAGGAGACTTTTGAACGTAAACTTTTGTTTTTTTGGCACAAATTGTTTTTTGGCAGAAATTCCTTCTGGAACATATGAACGTTCATGTGACTTATTTACAAATGTTTATGCCATCTGTAAATACCAATAAAAATGTTAAATTACGAGCCTAGTTGGTTTAGCAACCTTCACGCTAGCCATGATTGACTGAGATAATGAGTGGACTGGACATGCCGAGAGATGAGTTCGGATTGCCATGTAGCATGATTCTGTCTATTTGAGCTGGTCAGTATGTGTAGATAATCCTGTCTAACATTGGTTTAAAAAATATATATTGCATAGTAGAACGGCATAAGTGTTGTTCTCTACTTTCTGGCGTACCGAGTTTAGAGCATTAAAGCTAAGGAGATGGAGAAAACACCTGTCTCCGGATGACGTCTTCAAACAAAGGGCAACCATGGCATCTGTAACAGAGATGGAGAAGTGTCCATCCATGTATACGGGTAAAATAGTCTAGCTAGCTACATTTTCAGATATTACACGCTCTACTTTTGTCAGAAAGTTGTTTTCATTTCAAGTTAAAGTGTACTGTTAGCTAGCTGACTGGCTCGCTAGCTAATGTTACATGTATGATGTGTAGTAATATTATTTGTATCTCAGAGCCATTTGCTTTGCTAGTTATAGCCTAATGTTAGCTAGCTAACATTGAACCTGGTTGGTTAGCTACCTGCAGATTCATGCAGAGTAGTAACATGGGTTGGGATTATGGTTAATTGTTTAGCTAGCTAGCTACATGTCTTAACAAAAGACTCCACCATGCAAGTAACCATTTCAATAGAATGTTAATGATGTCACTGCGGCAACTGTTGATAGATGTAGCTGGTAAATTCGCTCTGGCTATCTACTCCGATTTCAGAACACTCTCGTGTGAGTGTGCCAGAGTGCAGAACAACCTGGAAATTTAAGAACGCTCAACACCTGTTGAATATGGCCAGTGTCAGTAAACGTTTTAATAAAAAGAGTAAATTGTTGCCAGTAGCACAGTTGCAGTTACCAACGCTCTGGATAACATTTAAACAGCCTAACCAGCTCTGCTATGTTGAGTAAAATTGTCAGAGTGAGCTGTTCTCTCATTTGTGTCTGGAAATAGCTTGCAAGCTAGCCAACTTTAGCAAGTTAGCTTGGGTGCTTGATTGCTGTTAGGACAGAACGCTCGGATCAACTCTTAAAGAGATGGGTGGGTCTAAAGCTTAAGATGATGTGAACGATGCTGAATGGGTGTAGACAAAAAAAGGCTCTCCAGTAGGTATACCAAAACTTTGAAAGGCCATTTTCTCAAAAGTGAGGTTACAAGTTTTTCAACTTTCAAGCAGAATTACTTTCCCATTGTTCCTCAACTGTAGTGTATGATATACAATTTTCTAGCTTTGAGTCTCTACTTTTGTCATTTCAAATTTTGCTCCATAAGACCGAATCAAGACGGTCGGTCACATATGTTTCCCATGCCAATAAAGCCCCTTGAATTGAATTGAAATTAAATTGAAGGAGAGAAAGAGACAGAGAGAAAGACAAGGAAAGAGGAAGAGGAAAAGGGCAGGGAGACAGAGGGACACAGAAGGAGAAAGAGAGAGCGAGAGTAGAGAGAGAGAGAGAGAGAGAAAAGAAAGTTGAAGAAGAAACACAGGAGAGCGAGACAGGTAGAGAGAATGCAGAGTGAAGTAAGGAGAGAAATAAAGTCAAAGAATTTCAGGCAAGAGACAGAACAAGCGAGAGGGAGAGAAAAAATACATGGACAGAGAAAAATATGGAGAGAGGGGAGCGCAGCTGATCGATTCCACTGTGACGAAATACCAAATGAATGTTTCTTAATTCTAATTCAGGGCCGTTGTCATGGTGTGTTGCTTTTCTACTGCAGCATATGGCCGCACTTGATCAAGCTAACGATCTCACTCAACAAGCTCATTATTCTCCCTAATTTATGCTCCTGGAGAGACTCCTGTTTGGGGCCAGACAATAGCAGCAAAACAAAACTAGATGAATTTTGAAGTGACCAATAAACACAACAAAACCAAAGGGAGAATATATCCAAAGTGTTTAATCAACTAACTCAGCTGGTGTTAAATGTTGCAGGTGAGGAGGCAATAGTTAGATGTGGCTGTGGCTTTCAGTGTTTATCACTCTATTTGATGACCTACCTTATGAACTGCTTGTGAAGCACTACTAAATCATTTTCCAGTGGAGGCTCCTCAGAGAAATAAGGGGAGGACCATCCTACTCTGAAAATAATCATAATAATCAAACAAAAAAATGTTTATAGATAAAACTATACTAAATATATCCACGTCACCAAATACCTGATTAAAACACACTCTTTTGCAGTGAAGGTCTACAGTGACCTCAACAGCATTCTGCAGGGTAGCACCATGGAGTAGCCAGAGACAGCTATTTTCCGTCCTCCTCTGGCTACATTGACTTCAATAATAAACCTACTGTAGGAAGATTGTGCTGCTGACCTCCTTCCATAGACTACATGTTAATTATGACAACATCCGGAGGACGTCCTCCAACCAATCAAAGCTTGTTTGAACTGACATGTTATCCATCTAATCAAAGGATCAGAGAATGAACCTAGTACTGCGCATGTGTAATTTAGAAGCTTGGTGAGTTGGTGACATAAATGGAAAGATTGAGATTGAGATAGTGAAAAGGGATAGTTGAGCATTTTTAGGATATTATTCACTTCAAAATAATGTAGTTTCTTCAAACTAAAGGAGACGGAGAAGGAAGATTATATATTGTTTTTTTTGGTTTCAGAAGTTTATCTTGTGTTGAGTGCAATGTATTTCAATTTGTGTTGCTATCTTCAGTAGCAAGTACTGTAGCTAGCTGTTTTCCCTACCAGAATGGCTAACGCTGTGAGTTCTGTTGTCCAATCATAGTTGTTGTCTCTGAGTCTGTGTAGAGCAACCCTCTCATTCCCATTCCCCTTAGTATTTGACTATAAAGGTCAGTTTAGTAAAAAATAGACAGTTTGCCATCTCTGTGCGTTTCGCACCAATACCGTGGGTCTACCATCCTCCTAAATTGTTCAAGTCAACAGCCGCCACTGGTGAGATCATCATTAATATCATTAGTAAAACACAAACAAACAAACAAACAAACAAACAAACAAACACACACCTCATCTCTCTTTCTCGCCCCCTTTTTCTCTCTAATCTGTGTGGATTACGACTGTTCTCCAGCTGTCGGCTAGCACACTATCACCCAATGCAGTAGTCCAGGAAAAGTTTCAGGTGAAATTAATTGCAGATTTTTTTAAAAGGAGGATAAAAAGTATTTTTCCTCACACCGTCAGTCATAGAGGGAGAGTAGAGGGAAGGGGCGGAATGGGACAGGGATGGGATGGAAATGAGTTCGTCAGGGTGGAGAGGAAAGGTATAAGGCAGATGCACACTTAAAAATAAATACATTAATTTAGCCAGAGTATGTTGTCAGATGTAGCGTGGTTTTACCGCAGGAGGGGAGAAGATTATAGCCTTCATGTTGGATCTCTCGCTGTGTGTCACGCCACAAATGGGATTTTCCACCATTTCCTCTGTTTCACAGATGCTGCATTTGAGCAACATTGCAGCACAGCAAGGCAGAGGTAGATAAACAGCCAAGTGCTTGGAGGTTGTTTGGGGTTATGTTTCGGTATCATTTCATTTTTTATTTTATTTAACCTTTATTTTGACAGGGAGTCATGCTGAGACCAAGGTCTCTAACAGATGAGCTTGCTTTGAGCTACCTGTGTGTAATGCATTATATACAGGTATTACAAAGAAGGTGATACCAAATATCTCCCTTTCTTGTTCATGGAGAAAGCTCCATTATGGGAATCAATCCCATAACTCTGGATTTTCAAGCACCATGTTTCAATCAACTGAGTTTATCGAACTACACAATGTTGGTGTCAAGTAGGGCTGTGTCGGTCATAACATTTTGTCAGCCAGTGATCGTCAAGCAAATAACTGCCAGTCTCATAGTAATTGAAAGTTAATTAATATGAACACATGTATCATCTCCTGGCTTCCACAGATACAATCCACTGATGCAAACCTTTGTAACATCTACATTTTAAAAAGTCTAATAAATCCATGTAATATAGCCTACACCATCACAATAAATCCATTATCAGGTCTAAAGAAACATGATGTAAAAAATGTTTAGTCTATTTCAGAAGAACAGAATAGCATCCTCTGAGTTGTCCTTATGTTAGGTCCTTATCTGGCTATGTCGTATGGCTGTGTGCTACACTAGTTCATTTAGCAGACAAGATTTGCTTAGAATTCTGTGGCATTATTTTATATTGTTTTATAGTATGAACAATAAAAAACACACACACACATATATACACACACACATACAGTGCCTTGCGAAAGTATTCGGCCCCCTTGAACTTTGCGACCTTTTGACACATTTCAGGCTTCAAACATAAAGATATAAAACTGTATTTTTTTGTGAAGAATCAACAACAAGTGGGACACAATCATGAAGTGGAACGACATTTATTGAATATTTCAAACTTTTTTAACAAATCAAAAACTGAAAAATTGGGCGTGCAAAATTATTCAGCCCCTTTACTTTCAGTGCAGCAAACTCTCTCCAAAAGTTCAGTGAGGATCTCTGAATGATCCAATGTTGACCTAAATGACTAATGATGATAAATACAATCCACCTGTGTGTAATCAAGTCTCCGTATAAATGCACCTGCACTGTGATAGTCTCAGAGGTCCGTCAAAAGCGCAGAGAGCATCATGAAGAACAAGGAACACACCAGGCAGGTCCGAGATACTGTTGTGAAGAAGTTTAAAGCCGGATTTGGATACAAAAAGATTTCCCAAGCTTTAAACATCCCAAGGAGCACTGTGCAAGCGATAATATTGAAATGGAAGGAGTATCAGACCACTGCAAATCTACCAAGACCTGGCAGTCCCGCTAAACTTTCAGCTCATACAAGGAGAAGACTGATCAGAGATGCAGCCAAGAGGCCCATGATCACTCTGGATGAACTGCAGAGATCTACAGCTGAGGTGGGAGACTCTGTCCATTGCACAAATCTGGCCTTTATGGAAGAGTGGCAAGAAGAAAGCCATTTCTTAAAGATATCCATAAAAAGTGTCGTTTAAAGTTTGCCACAAGCCACCTGGGAGACACACCAAACATGTGGAAGAAGGTGCTCTGGTCAGATGAAACCAAAATTGAACTTTTTGGCAACAATGCAAAACGTTATGTTTGGCGTAAAAGCAACACAGCTCATCACCCTGAACACACCATCTCCACTGTCAAACATGGTGGTGGCAGCATCATGGTTTGGGCCTGCTTTTCTTCAGCAGGGACAGGGAAGATGGTTAAAATTGATGGGAAGATGGATGGAGCCAAATACAGGACCATTCTGGAAGAAAACCTGATGGAGTCTGCAAAAGACCTGAGACTGGGACGGAGATTTGTCTTCCAACAAGACAATGATCCAAAACATAAAGCAAAATCTACAATGGAATGGTTCAAAAATAAACATATCCAGGTGTTAGAATGGCCAAGTCAAAGTCCAGACCTGAATCCAATCGAGAATCTGTGGAAAGAACTGAAAACTGCTGTTCACAAATGCTCTCCATCCAACCTCACTGAGCTCGAGCTGTTTTGCAAGGAGGAATGGGAAAAAATGTCAGTCTCTCGATGTGCAAAACTGATAGAGACATACCCCAAGCGACTTTCAGCTGTAATCACAGCAAAAGGTGGCGCTACAAAGTATTAACTTAAGGGGGCTGAATAATTTTGCACGCCCGATTTTTCAGATTTTGACTTGTTAAAAAAGTTTGAAATATCCAATAAATGTCGTTCCACTTCATGATTGTGTCCCACTTGTTGTTGATTCTTCACAAAAAAATACAGTTTTATATCTTTGTTTGAAGCCTGAAATGTGGCAAAAGGTCGCAAAGTTCAAGGGGGTCGAATACTTTCGCAAGGCACTGTATATACACACACACACACACACACACACACACACACACACACACATGGATTTAGTACTGTAGGTATGTGGTAGTGGTGGAGGGCACACAGTGTGTTGTGAAATCTGTGAATGTCTTGTCATTTTTTTAAATGGTATAAACTGCCTGAATTTTGCTGGACCCCAGGAAGAGTAGCTGCTGCTTTGGCAGCAACTAATGAGGATCCATAATACATACAAATACAAATGTACTTAATTTTAAGCAGTTATTTGGCCACTTTAGTTGTGATACAAACCTTATCTAAATATGTAGGCCGATGGGTTAGGCTACATGAGGTGTGTGACTATGATTTGGAAAAGTTGCTAAAAAAGACTGTGCTGTTTCTTGCCTTATTGCACACAATCTTGGCATCATTCACAAGTGATAATATATCATTCATAAGTGATAGGCTAATATTGTCACACATCAGACTATTCTTGATTTAATCCTTTGTTTACATATACCTAAACAATATGTGTTTGAAATGAGTTTTGATTTAAAATGGACCGTTATCATGCACCTGTCTCAGAACATGGGCATGGGAAAGAAATACATGTCATCTATGCACTTAAATAGCGAATGGATGACACTTTCCCAGTGGTTATTGCCATCCAGGAAGGCTATAGTCCTGTTGTAAAGAGAAGCAAATATGTGCAATGTGCTTAATATTAGGAAAGTTGAGAAATAAATATAGTAGGCCTAGCCTATAGAAAGCTGATGGGGCCCTCCTATTTTTAATAAAGGCCATCAAAACTTGTAATGAAGAGTTTGAGTATATTATGATTATATTTGCATTGATGTCAGAATGATTAGAGGGACAATAGAGTGATGAGTACCAGGCAGTTAGCACGTTTGGTAGGCTGCTAATGATCATCAGCAGCCACAGATCTTGGGGAAGCTTAGTGATAAAAAGGTCATGAATCATGACTGCCGATGTGGAGGTAATACGGTCATGACAACAGCCCTAGTGTCAACTCTTATTTAATACTGATTTCTAGACCTCTCTCAACCCCAAGGTTACCCTAAACCCACCCTCCAGGACCCAAAGCAAATGAGAAAATCCCTGAATTTCTTCATTTTCAATTAGATTCTCCCGTTTTTCCATTATCTTACAGGGGTTCCTCCAGCCTGGTGTGAGTGATGGAGCAGGAATGGTATCTAGTTTTCTAGCCCATTTGGTGCCAGCAGCAGTTTGTGTAATGTTGTGTGTCTAATGTCCACAGGCAGCCATGTTCAGTAATGATGGTAAATGACCATGGTGGCCGATGATGATGATGTGTGCTATGAGAGCCACTCCTGTGGTACAATTAGGGAACATGGGGCAGTGGCTTCATATAGATGGAGTACTGTGGAGATATAGAGATCAAAACTGCTCCTCTACCGGAAACAGTTCTTACCCCTCCTGTCAATCCCTCTCTATCGCTTCACTCTCGTTTCACCCTCTCACCCATCACACTTCAAAACACTAGACTCACACCCCATCTCCCCCTATACACCTCTCCTCTAGTTATCCATCTCGAACTCAGATGACAACATCTCTGGTAATCCCTATATCTATCAAATGTACTTATACAATCCTTACATCAGCAGAAACCCAGCTTAAAACCCCCAAAAGAAAGCAATGCAGATTTAGAAGCGTGATGGCTAGAAATGGCTAAAAACTCCTTAGAAAGGCAGGAACATAAGAAGAATCTGAGAGAGGAACCAGGCTCTAACAGGTGGACAGTCCTCTTCTGGCTGTGCTGGGTGGAGATTATAAGAGTACATGGCCATTAAGGCCAGAATGTTCTTCAAGATGTTAAAACGTCCATAGTTGACCAGCAGGTTTGAATAATAAAAGAGGGTGCAACAGGTCAGTACATCACAAGTAAATTTCAGATTTCAAAGCCAATAATTCAGAGGCAGAGGCAGAGGCAGAGGCAGAGGCAGAGAGAGAGAGAAGTCCTGGGGCACAGTCCTAGGGAGAGAGAATGAGAGGAAGCACACTTACATTCACATAGGACACCAGATAAGACAGGAGAATCACACCTCTCCTGTTCTCCCTCTCTCCATCAACCTTCCCTCCCTCTCTCCACCTCTCCTTCCCTCCCTCTCTCCACCTCTCCTTCCCTCCCTCTCTCCACCAATCCTTCCTTACCTCTATCCACCTCTCCTTCCCTCCCTATCTCCACCTCTCCTTCCTTCCCTCTCTCCACCTCTCCTTCCTTCCCTCTCTCCACCTCTCATTCACTCTCTCTCTCCACCTCTCCTTCCTTCCCTCTCTCCCCTCATTCCCTCCCTCTATCCACCTCTCCTTCCCTCCCTATCTCCACCTCTCCTTCTTTCCCTCTATCCACCTCTCCTTCCTTATCTCTCTCCATCTCATTCCCTCCCTCTCTCCACCTCTCATTCACTCTCTCTCTCTCCACCTCTCCTTCCCTCCCTCTCTCCACCTCTCCTTCCCTCCCTCTCTCCACCTCATTCCCTCCCTCTTTCCACCCTCCTTCTCTCCCTCTCTCCACCTCTCCTGTCCTCCCTTTCTCCACCTCTCCTTCCTTCCCTCTCTCCACCTCATTCCCTCCCTCTTTCCACCTCTCCTTCCCTCCCTCTCTCCACCTCTCATTCACTCTCTCTCTCTCTCCACCTCCATTCCCTCTCTCCACCTCATTCCCTACCTCTTTCCACCCTCCTTCACTCCTTCTCTCCATCTATCCTGTCCTTCCTCTCTCCACCTCTCATTCCCTCTCTCCACCTCATTTATTTTCTCCACTACTCCTTCCCTCCCTCTCTTCACCTCTCATTCACTCTCTCTCTCCACCTAATTCACTCCCTCTTTCCACCCTCCTTCCCTCCCTCTCTCTATCTCTCCTGTCCTTCCTCTCTCCACCTCTCATTCCCTCTCCACCTCTCATTCCCTCTCTCCACCTCTCATTCCCTCTCTCCACCTCTCATTCCCTCTCTCCACCTCTCATTCCCTCTCTCCACCTCTCCTGCCCTCCCTCTCTCCACCTCTCCTTCCATCCCTCTCTCCACATCTGCTTTCTTACCTCTCTCCACCTCATTCCCTCCCTCTCTCCACCTCTCCTTCCCTGCCGATCTCCACCTCATTCCCTACCTCTCTCCACCTCATTCCCTACCTCTCTCCACCTCATTCCCAACCTCTTTCCACCATCCTTCACCCCCTCTCTCCATCTCTCCACCTCTCATTCCTTTTCTCCACTACTCCTTCCCTCCCTCTCTCCACCTCTCCTGCCCTCCCTCTCTCCATCACTCATTCCCTCTGTCCAACCCTCCTTCCCTCCCTCTCTCCACCTCTCATTCCCTCCCTCTCTCCACCTCTCCTGTCCTCCCTCTCCCATCTCTCTTTCCCTCGCTCTCTCCACCTCTCCTTCCCCCCCTCTCTCCATCTCTCCTGCCCTCCCTCTCTCCACCTCTCCTGCCCTCCCTCTCTCCACCTCTCATTCCCTCCCTCTCTCCATCTCTCTTTCCCTCCCTCTCAAAATTACTCCTTCCCTCCCTCTCAAAACCTCTCCTTCCCGCCTTCTCTCCACCTCATTCCGTCCCTCTCTCCAAATCTCCTTCCCTCCCTCTCTCCAGTCCTCCCTCTCTCCACCTCTCATTCCCTCCCTCTCTCCTATTCTCCTTCCCTATCTCTCTCCATCTCTCATTTCTTCCCTCCCTCTCTCCACCTCTCCTTCCCTCCCTCTCTATCTCTCCTGTCCTCCCTTTCTCCACCTCTCCTTCCCTATCTCTCTCCATATCTCCTTCCCTTCCTCCCTCCATCTCTACTGTCCTTCCTCTCTCCACTTTCTCATTATTCTTCTATCATATCCTCCTCTCTTCAACTTTCTTCTTCTTTCTCCAGCTCCCTTCTCTTCTCCCTTTCTTTCCTCCTCCTCCTTCCACACCAGAACCATCCCTCTATCCGCTCTGCTCTTCAGTCTCATACCATTCCACCAGAGGTGAGGGAGCCAAAGTTTAACCCCGGCTTTCTTTGATGTGACAATAGTTATAGTTCGGGGGGGAATTTTTATTTCAAAATGTCGCTGGTCAATGTCACACTTTCATGGTTTTTGTAAAGGAAGGAATTTTGTGTTTCAGCCAGTAAAATCATCATAAACTTTCAGGATAAATCTCCCAATCCCTTTTAGCATGGACATCTTTATATGATTTAACTATTTCTAGTTCTTTTCACTTTTCATTTTAAGAGCCGTTCCCAATAACTTGGTCTCTCGTTAATTGTAGCCAGTAAAATGGGTGTCGCTTTCCTCAGAGTTTTGTTTTCATTTTTTAAAGTGCCAATTACCCTTTAAAGGTTAATTAACCAATCAGAGAGCTTCCTGTGTTTGACTCTCACTTTTTAATGACCTCACCCTGGTACGCGCTAATGACACAGAGAGTTGTGATGTCAAATGTGTTTTATGCATGACCAGACTGGCATGGCCCAATTGCAATCAGAATGATGCAGCACATCTCTCTCTCTCTCTCTAACACAGAATCAAGCATACTCAAATCAACACCAGAGTGACTAAAAATAAGTCTAATATAAGACCTATAGAAGCCACTTCCTCCCTGATTACACATCTCCAACAGGGTTCTGCATCCCAGATTGAGATACAGAGTAGGAGAATGCTCGGGGGTTTTCAGCACCAGGTGCCTGCCTACTACAAACATACACACATTTACAGAGATACACACATCCGCTAAACAGCATATTTACTGTGTTTGGCATCATACACAGTCATCAATACTCCAACCCAATACCCTCCTTTCGTCATTAAGATTCACCCTCACCAATTTCCACCAGTGGGATGGATCCCTTACATTCTCAATCTCCCTCTCGCCCCTGGAGAAAAATATGGAAGGAGACGGAGAGGTTTCCATCTCTCTCATCAGTCTCTACTTCACTCAGAGACAATGAGCTGCTGGTAGGTTAGCCAATTTTTCTGAAACAGAGCATGATTGGGCTGATTGAGATGATGGACCCCCCACACACACACACACACACACACACACACACACACACACACACACACACACACACACACACACACACACACACACACACACACACGTATACATGCACGCGAGCACACAAACACACACATGCTGGCAGTGTGTGATGGACAGGGGAGGGCACCGAGATCACTGCGTGACAAGGCAGGAAATCAGTGTGGTAACCAGGATGTTATTCACCAGATGCTACAGCTGTTACTCCTCCTCCAACACACACATCCTAACCAACTCTCACACACACTTCACACAGCACACACACAGCACACACACACACACACACACACACACACACACACACACACAGGACACATGCCAAAGAAACACCCAACACACACTCCCTTCCACTCGCTCACAAATACACTGCAAAGTGCAGACACCAAGGCTGCTGGTTGATGGTTATGGGTATTGATGGGCCAATCTCCGATCTGCTTCACCTTCCTAAACACTTCAACCTGACTGCTTCACCTTCCTAAACCCTTCAACCTGACTGCATCACCTTCCTAAACACTTCAACCTGACTGCTTCACCTTCCTAAACCCTTCAACCTGACTGCTTCACCTTCCTAAACCCTTCAACCTGACTGCTTCACCTTCCTAAACCCTTCAACCTGACTGCTTCACCTTCCTAAACACTTCAACCTGACTGCTTCACCTTCCTAAACACTTCAACCTGACTGCTTCACCTTCCTAAACCCTTCAACCTGACTGCTTCACCTTCCTAAACACTTCAACCTGACCAGAGACATGCCAAGAAGGGCCCACACACACACTGAAGCGTGGCTGCTGAGGAGATTGAATAATTAAAGTGCGTGTGTTTGTTTGTGTGTGTGTGGTGTGTGTAATTGATTGGGGCTGGACAGGAGGCAGGAAGGCAGGCATGTGGTCTGGCCCAGGGGGAGACGGGACAGTGCTGAGAGGGCAGTACTTCACCCGAGAGAGACACTCACACACACGCACACACGCACACACACACACGCACACACAGGCACATGCACACACGCGCACATACTCCATTACCGATAATGAGATGATAATGAGATGATAATCCTGGGGCATATGTACATCCAATTACAAGTGATTAAGGAGTTGACTCTGTCTGAGGAGATGATGAATTATCCATGGTTTCTGGGATCCTTACAGAATGAAAGCCTGCCTCTCTATGATCAGAGAGGATATGGAAGGTCTGGGAGAAGAGAGAGAGAGATGGGTAGAGAGGTAGAAAGAAGGGGAGGAGTAAAGGGGGAGAAGAGGGAGATAGAAAGAGGGAGAAAGGGATATAACGAGAAATTGAAAAAGGAGGCAAAAGAGGCAAGAGAACAAAAGGAAATAGCTAGGGAAATAAAGTAGAGCGAGGGACTCTGTCTCATATCTTTGCCATCATATGCTGAATAAGGTGAGTCTAAAGAAGTGTGTAAATGTGTATTATTTCATCACACTATCTCTCAACACTATTATTGCTGTCTCCCTCTGGGAGATGAATAGTTTTAATATCCTCCACATTAGACATGCTGCTTTTTCCTCGTGTGTGTGTGTGTGTGTGTGTGTGTGCGTGTGTTGGCAAAGTATACTCTCCCCTCCTATGCCTGATCTCTGAGATGTGAAAAAGGTCAAAGTGCTCATTCTTTTGAAGACCCACTATAGTACAGTGATTGTAGTGACTAACGGGAGATGAGGGGTGGAGCCATATTCACCTTCAACCCCTCACTTCCAAGACACACACACTTTCTCTCCCTCACCTATACTGTCTTTTATTCTCACAGACACACACACTTTCTTTCCCTCATATACTCTGTCTTTCATTCTCACACACACACACACACACTCATTCTCTCCCGCATAAGCATGCATTCACTCACTCACACACACAGACACACACACACACACACTCACTCACTCACTCACTCACACATACGCAAACGCAAACACAAAACACACACAAAAACAAGCACACAAACAAACACTCACACACACACTGACCTTTGTAACTTCACAGGCACCTTGGGAGGTGTTGGCAGAGCAAGACATGTACATGATCTAAGTGAACACACATACACACTACACTGACACACTACACTGACACACTAAATCAAATCAAATGTATTTGTAAAGCCCTTTTTACATCTGCAGATGTCACAAAGTGCTATACAGAAACCCAGCCTAAAAACGCAAACAGCAAGCAATGCAGATGTAGAAGTGCTTATGAAACAGGGCTTATGAAAAACTCCCTAGAAAGGCCACTCTACTTCTGGCTGTGCCAGGGGGAGATTATTAGAGAACATGGCCATTAAGGCCAGATAGTTCTTCAAGATGTTAAAAATGTAATCTCCCGGGAGATGGGGAGAGACCTGAGCCAGGAGTGTGGAACACACACACACAAACCCTCTAAAAAACCCTCACAGGAAGTAGTTACAGTGGTAGTAACACTGACATGTGATGCAGGAAAATGGTGAGGGATCTTAAACAAGTTGTTGTTGTTCTGAGCAAGTGCAACAACCGAGAATGATAGACTCTGCAGTACCTCGCATCTGATGGAGTCAAACACACACACACACACACACACACACACTCCGCAGCACTTAGCGTCTGACAGAGTCATAAAGGAAACAGCACACTCATTACATTCAGCCATAAACAACAGTAGCAGACAATCTCTGTGTATGGATCTGCAAATGAATCAATAAGCAAAGTGAATATAGTGTTTCCTGTCGAGCCTGGGGAAGGATTTTAATGTGACACACGCGTAACCCTATAAAGAGCAGGCATCAGTTACCCGAAAGTACAGCCGACTAAGAGGTTCGCTCATACACACAGTGATAAATCTAGACACACACACACAAACACTCAGACCGCTGATTGGAGGAAAGAGGGAGGAAGGGAGGCAGGTTGACCTTTATTGTATGGCCCTGGAGGCAGAACTGAGCAATATCCCCTTAGATAGGCCAGCTGCAAAGTCAACATTTTCTATATTGTAAAAAGGAATGAAAACCAAAATCTGAATTTTGGTTTTCATTTAAAGGGATACTTTGGGATTTTGGCAATGAGGCCCTGTATGTACAGTGCATTTGGAAAGTATTCAGAACCTTTGACATTTTCTACATATTGTTACGTTACAGACTCATTCTTAAAACTTTTTTTTCCTCATCAATCTTCACAAAATACCCCATAATGACAAAGCGAAAAAACTGAAACACCTTATTTACATAAGTATTCAGACCCTTTGCAATGAGATTCGAAATTGAGCTCAGGTGCAACCTGTTTCCATTGATAATCATTGAGATGTTTCTACAACTTGATTGGAGTCCACCTGAGGTAAATCCAATTGATTGGACATGATTTGGAAAGGCACAAAACTGTCTATATAAGTCAAACAGTTGACAGTACATGTCAGAGCAAAAACCAAGCAATGAAGTTGAAGGAATTGTCTGTAAAGCTCTGAGACAGGATTGTGTCGGCACAGATCTGGGGGAAGAGTACCAAAACATTTCTGCAGTGTTGAACGTCCCCAAGAACACAGTGGCCTCCATCATTCTTAAATGGAAGAAGTTTGGAATCACAAAGACTCTTCCTAGAGCTGGCCGCCCGGCCAAATTGAGCAATCGGGGGAGAAGAGCCTTGGTCAGGGAGGTGACCAAGAACCCAATGGTCACTCTGACAGAGCTCCAGATTTGCTCTGTGGAGATGGGAGAACCTTCCAGAAGAACAACCATCTCTGCAACACTCCACCAATGGTACCCTGCGTCACTACTTCATTGCTCCAGACCAGCGCAAGGGGGAGTTAGAGCACTGAATATGCTTTTGGGTCCTACTGTGTCTCTAACTGACAATGAATGGGCAACATAAACCTAAATAGAAACTGATAATTGTGGAGGGCTTCAGTATTATTTACTAAAACTGTTGTTACACTAAGGTTTTTATTATTTTATTTTGTTAGGATTATGCTCTTACTGTAGTACTGTATGCCACTCCTGACCAGTCATGTTGTACAGCCCCTGAGTGGTGCAACGGTCTAAGACACTGCATAGCAGTGCAAGCTGTGTTGCTACAGATGCTGGTTCAATACCTGTGCAGGCCTCGACTGGGAGAACAATGAGAATGTAAGGTTTTTGTTTTTTCTCCCTCTAAAAACATTAAAAAAAGAATTCTAAATAACAAACTGGCTTTATTTACAAATTAATAACAATGTCTCACCCAATGTTCAAGAATGGCATTTTTCTCGCTCATTTTACGTTATTTGAAAACAAAATAATCTACAAAATATTTAAGGGGCATTGCACTAATAATGGCGCTGACTAGGGAAACGTTCCTGCTATTCTGTTCTTTGTGTCAGTCTGCACGTTCAAACTAAAACAATATAACTAATAATGGCATCTTTCTGTTTTCAATAATAAAATTATGATAAAAATACTCTTTCAAAATGCTGATGTTTATTTAGTTATGGATCCATAACAAATTACTATGGGATAAATATCACTGAATTACAGAAATATCCTCCATATGTACTTATTGGCAAAGAGTCATGTTATGTTTTTCGATATACTGTAGGCCTACAGGAGCCGACATGAGTCTCACTAGTGTTGAGTAATGTGCTGTTAAAAGTGGTGTAGGTCTTATTGATTTAAAGAGCATATTGAAGTTAAAAGCAATAGCCTACAACTATTTTGGCAGAGAGTCACGTCATATTTTTCGATATACTGTTGACCTACCATAGGCGACATGAGTCTCACTGGTGTTGAGTAATGTGCTGTTAAAAGTGGTGTAGGTCTTATTTATTTAACTTCTCTAGGGTAGGGGGCAGCATTCGGAATTTTGGATGAAAAGCATGCCCAAATTAAACTGCCTGCTACTCGGGCCCAGAAGATATGATATGCATATGACTGATAGATTTGGATAGAAAACACTCTAAAGGTTCCAAAACTATTAAAATAGTGTCTGTGAGTAACAGAACTGATTTGGCAGGCGAAAACCTGAGAAAAATACATTCAGAAAGTAATTTTTGGGGGGGTTTTGTAGTTTTCTATTCAATGTCATTACAGTATCCATTGACTTAGGACACAAATTGCAGTTCCTATGCCTTCCACTAGATGTCAACAGTCTTTAGAAATTGTTTCAGGCTTGTATTCTGAAAAATTAAGGAGTAAGAGCAGTCTGAATGAATGGACCCTGCCGTGTCACAGAGCTTTTACATGCGCGTGACCGAGAGAGTGCCTTTCTTGTTTACCTTTTATGTTGACGACGTTATTGTCCGGTTGAAATATTAACGACTATGTAGGCTAAAAACAACCTGGGGATTGAATATAAACATTGTTTGACATGTTTCTATGAACTTTACGGATACAATTTGAATTTTTTTTGTCTGACTGTTCTGACTGTGTTTGAGCCTGTGGATTACTGAAGAAAACATGCAATCAAAACAGAGGTTTTTGGATGTAAAGAGAAACTTTATTGAAGAAAATGAACATTTATTGAATAAATGAATGTCTTCTGAGTGCAACCATATGAAGATCATCAAAGGTAAGTCATTCATTTTATCTCTATTTCTGACTTGTGTAACTCTTCTACCTGGCTGGTTACTGTTTGTAATGATTTGTCTGATGGGCGATGTTCTCAAATAATCGTAAGGTATGCTTTCGACGTAAAGCATTTTAAAAATCTGACACCGTGGTTAGATTCACAAGAAGTTCATCTTTAAACCTATGTCAATTATGTTTGGTTTTCTGAATTTTTATAATGATTATTTCTGTATTTGAATTTGGCGCTCTGCAATCTCACTGGATGTTGGCCAGGTGGGACGCTAGCGAGGTTAAAGAGCATATTGAAGATAGAAGCAATAGCCTACAACTATTTTAGCACCATTTCGCGCTGCTCTGAGACAAGCATGGGGACTGGTCTTGATAAATTAATGAGATTTTTATAATTCACTGAATCACCGTTTGGGTATTGATTAGACTAGAATTAGAAAATGAGGGTGTAGAAATTGTATGCTTTTAGTGTAACCTATATTTAACTCGGCAAGTTACAAACACTACAGGAACAAGATCACCCACATGTACCGATCACATTTTTACTAATGCTGTAGAACTTTGTTCTAAAGCTATATCCATACCCATTGGATGCAGTGATCACAATATAGTGACTATATTCAGGAAAGCCAAAGTTACAACAACGGGGCCTAAAATAGTGTATAAGAGATCATACAAAAGATTTTGCTGTGACTCTTATGTGGATGATGTAAAAAAATATTTGTTGGTCTGATATGATTAATGAGGAGCATCCAGATGCTGCACTTCTAATTATTGATAAACATGCACCTGTTAACTTCTTGATGCTACCCATCCCTTAACGTTTTATGGCTGCAGGGGCAGAATTGAGTAGCTTGGAAGAAAAGGTGCCCATTGTAAACGGCCAGCTCATCAGTCTCAGTTGCTAATATATGCATATTATTATTAGTATTGGATAGAAAACACTCTAAAGTTTCCAAAACTGTCAAAATATTGTCTGCGAGTATAACAGAACTGATATTGCAGGTGAGGAAAATCCAAACAGGAAGTGGCTTCTATTTTGAAAACTCCATGTTCCATAGCCTCCCTTTGCTGGATTTAAAGGGATATGAACCAGAGTCCTTTTCCTATCGCTTCCTCAAGGTGTCAACAGTCTTCGGACATAGTTTCAGGCTTTTATTTTGAAAAATGAGCCAGCACGATAACATCGCGTCAAGTGGTCACATGAGTTTTGCTCGCGCAGCAGAGTTTGGATAGGCATTGCTTTTCCTTCTCCTACTGTGAAAGACATTTGTGGTTGATATTTTATCGATTATATATTTTAAAAACAACCTGAGGATTGATTATAAAAAAAGGTTTGACATGTTTCTGTGGACATTATGGAAACTATTTGGAATTTGTCTGCGTTGTCATGACTGCACTTTCCTGTGGATTTCTGAACATAACGCGACAAACAAACGGAGGTATTTTGGATCTAAAGATAATCTTTATGGAACAAAATAAACATTTGTTGTGTAACTGGGAGTCTCGTGAGTGAAAACATCCGAAGATCATCAAAGGTAAACAATTCATTTGATTGCTTTTCTGATTTTCGTGACTGAGCTACCTGATGCTAAGTGTACTTAATGTTTTATCGTGCGATCGATAAACTTACACAAATGCTTGGATTGCTTTCGCTGTAAAGCATAATTTCAAAATCTGACACGACAGGTGGATTAACAAAAGGCTAAGCTGTGTTTTCCTATATTGCACTTGTGATTTCATGAATAAATATTTATAGTAATATTTATTGTATGTAGCGCTATGCTATTCAGCAGTTGTTGATTATCCCGATATCTGGATTGCAGCCATAACAAGTTAATTAAAGTACTTTTTTAAACTTTAGCTTCATAATACAGTTTCTTCTTCTTTTTGTTGAGTTTAGTCACATAATTTCTTAATTAATGTGCAGTAAGTAAGCCAGATGTGCAGCCAGACTTATTAGCCACTCCTTTTGCCCCATCTCTTTCAACAGTACAGTTTTTCAATTCCTGATCAATCCATGGAGCCTTAACAGTTCCAACAGTCAGTTTCTTAACCTCTCTGGGATCGTTCGGGACGCTAGCGTCCCACCTCGCCAACGGCCAGTGAAATTGCAGGGCACCAAATTCAAAACAACAGAAATCTCATCATTAAAATTCCTCAACCATACAAGTATTTTACACTATTTTAAAGATACACTTCTCGTTAATCCAACCACAGTGTCCGATTTCAAAAAGGCTTTGCAGCGAAAGCAGAACATATAGAACACTAGTCACAGAAAGCATTCAGCCATTTTCCAACCAAAGAGAGGTGTCACAAAAAGCAGAAATATAGATAAAATGAATCACTAACCTTTGACGATCTTCATCTGATGACACTCCCAGGACTCAATGTTACACAATACATGTATGTTTTGTTCGATCAAGTTCATATTTATATCCGAAAACCTCAGTTTCCATTGGCGCCATGTTCAGAAATGCCTCCAAAACATCCGGAGAAATTGCAGAGAGCCACATCAAATAACAGAAATACTCATCATAAACTTTGATGAAAAATACATGTTTTACATAGAATTAAAGCTAAACTTGTTCTTAATGCAACTGCGGTGTCAGATTTCAAAAAAGCTTTATGGCAAAAGCACAATATTCAATCATCTGAGAACAGCCTTCAGCCACAAAAGCAAACCATACAGTTACCTGCCAAATTGTGGAGTCAACGAAAGTCATAAATAGCATTATACATCTTCCCTTACCTTGCCGATCTTCGTCGGAATGCACTCCCAGGACTCCCACTTCCACAAGAAATGTTTGTTTTGTTCGATTACGTCCACATTTAAGTCCAAATACCTCCGTTTTGTTTGCGCGTTTAGTTCACTATTCCAAAGGCACAATGAGCGAGCACAAAATCCAGATGAAAAGTCAAGTTCCATTACAGTTTGTAGAAACATTTCAAACAATGTTTACAATCAATCCTTAGGGTCTTTTTATGATAAATCTTCAATAATATTCCAACCGGACAATAGCGTATTCATTACAGAGGAAAAAGAGGGAACGGCGCGCCCGCGTGACCGCGCAGTAAACAACTGATTGGCCTCAGCCTAGTCCACTTGTTGAAACCGCTCTTATTCGACACCCTTCCACAATAGAAGCCTCAAACAACTTTCTAAAGACTGTTGACATCTGCTGGAATCCTTGGGAGTGCAATCTGGCCATAGACACAGCATACTGGATAGGCAATCACTTAAATGAAACTACAAACCACTTCCTGGTTGGATTTGTCTCAGGTTTTCGCCTGCCATATGAGTTCTGTTATACTCATAGACATCATTCAAACAGTTTTAGAAACTTCAGAGTGTTTTCTATCCAATACTACTAATAGTATGCATATATTAGCATGTGGAACAGAGTAGCAGGCAGTTTACTCTGGGCACCTTATTCATCCAAGCTACTCAATACTTGTCACCAAGAAGTTAAATGAAATTATGGGCAGAAAGGCACATTCACCTCCATATTTCATTGAATCAGATGGCTCATTCATCACAAAACCATTTGATGTTGGCAATTATTTTAATGAATATTTCGTTGGCAAAGTGGGCAAACTTAGGCAGGAAATGCCCACGACAAACAGTGAGCAATTATATTCATGCGTAAAAAAACAAATAATTAAAGGAAAGCAGTGCAAGTTTGAATTTTGTAAATTTAGTGTGGGAGAGGTGGATCAATAATGACAAACCTCCCGGCATTGACAACTTAGATGGAAAGCTACTGAAGATGGTAGCTGACTCAATAGCCACTCCTGTCATATTTTTAATCTGACCCTAGAGGAAAGTATTTGTCCTCAGGCTAGGAGGGAAGCCAAAATAATTATGCTACCCAAGAGTGGTAAAGTGGCCTTTACTGGTTCTAACAGTAGTCCTACAAGCTTGCTGCCAGCTCTTAGCAAACTGAAAAATACATGTTTGACCAAATACAAAGCTATTTCTCTGTAAACAAACTAACAACAGACTTTCAGCATGCTTATAGAGAAGGGCACTCAACATGTCCTGCATTGACACAAATTACTGAAGATTGGTTGAAAGAAAGTGATAATAAGAAGGTTGTGGGAGCTGTACTGTTAGATTTCTGTGCAGCCTTTGACATTATTGACCATTACCTGTTGTTGTAAAAACATAAGCGCTATGGCTTTTCAACCTCTGACATATCGTGGATTCAGAGCTATCTATCTAATAGAAATCAAAGGGTTTTCTTTAAGCTGCGGCTGGCCCAGAAAAGAGCGGCACATTTTGCTCTTAATTGTAATCAGAGGGCTGATAAACAGTCATTAAAACATATTTTTCAACCATTCCACAAATGTATTGTTAACAAACTATATTTTTGGCAAGTTGGTTAGGACATCTACTTTGTGCATGACACCAGTACTATTTCCAAAAAATTGTTTACAGACAGATTATTTCACTTACAATTCAATATATCACAACTCCAGTGGGTCAGAAGTTTACATACACTAAGTTAACTGTGACTTTAACTTCATATGGCTGCAGGGGCAGTATTACAGTGGGGCAAAAAAGTATTTAGTCAGCCACCAATTGTGCAAGTTCTCCCACTTAAAAAGATGAGAGAGGCCTGTAATTGTCATCATATGTACACTTCAACTATGACCAGACAAAATGAGGGAAAAAAAATCCAGAAAATCACATTGTAGGATTTTTAATGAATTTATTTGCAAATTATGGTGGAAAATAAGTATTTGGTCACCTACAAACAAGCAAGATTTCTGGCTCTCACAGACCTGTAACTTCTTCTTTAAGAGGCTCCTCTGTCCTCCACTCGTTACCTGTATTCATGGCACCTGTTTGAACTTGTTATCAGTATAAAAGACACCTGTCCACAACCTCAAATAGTCACACTCCAAACTCCACTATGGCCAAGACCAAAGAGCTGTCAAAGGACACCAGAAACAAAATTGTAGACCTGCACCAGGCTGGGAAGACTGAATCTGCAATAGGTAAGCAGCTTGGTTTGAATAAATCAACTGTGGGAGCAATTATTAGGAAATGGAAGACATACAAGAACACTGATAATCTCCCTCGATCTGGGGCTCCACGCAAGATCTCACCCCGTGGGGTCAAAATGATCACAAGAATGGTGAGCAAAAATCCCAGAACCACACGGGGGAACCTAGTGAATGACCTGCAGAGAGCTGGGACCAAAGTAACAAAGCCAACCATCAGTTACATACTACGCCGCCAGGGACTCAAATCCTGCAGTGCCAGACGTGTCCCCCTGCTTAAGCCAGTACATGTCCAAGCCCATCTGAAGTTTGCTAGAGAGCATTTGGATGATCCAGAAGAAGATTGGGAGAATGTCATATGGTCAGAGGACACCAAAATATAACTTTTTGGTAAAAACTCAACTCGTCGTGTTTGGAGGACAAAGAATGCTGAGTTGCATCCAAAGAACACCATACCTACTGTGAAGCATGGGGGTGGAAACATCATGCTTTGGGGCTGTTTTTCTGCAAAGGGACCAGGACGACTGATCCTGTAAAGGAAAGAATGAATGGGGCCATGTATCGTGAGATTTTGAGTGAAAACCTCCTTCCATCAGCAAGGGCATTGAAGATTAAACGTTGCTGGGTCTTTCAGCATGACAATGATCCCAAACACACCGCCCGGGCAACGAAGGAGTGGCTTCGTAAGATGCATTTCAAGGTCCTGGAGTGGCCTAGCCAGTCTCCAGATCTCAACCCCATAGAAAATCTTTGGAGGGAGTTGAAAGTCCGTGTTGCCCAGCAACAGCCCCAAAACATCACTGCTCTAGAGGAGATCTGCATGGAGGAATGGGCCAAAATACCAGCAACAGTGTGTGAAAACCTTGTGAAGACTTACAGAAAACGTTTGACCTCTGTCATTGCCAACAAAGGGTATATAACAAAGTATTGAGAAACTTTTGTTATTGACCAAATACTTATTTTCCACCATAACTTGCAAATAAATTCATAAAAAATCCTACAACGTGATTTTCTGGAATTTTTTTTTCTCATTTTGTCTGTCATCGTTGAAGTGTACCTATGATGAAAATTACAGGCCTCTCTCATATTTTTAAGTGGGAGAACTTGCACAATTGGTGGCTGACTAAATACTTTTTTTGCCCCACTGTAAGTAGCTTGGATGAAAAGGTGCCCATTGTAAATGGCCAGCTCCTCATTCTCAGTTGCTAATATATGCATATTATTAGTAGTATTGGATATAAATATTGTCTCTGAGTATAACAGAACTGATATTGCAGGCGAAACCCTGTAAATACTATGCATGCCGGTTCTGCTTGGCTATAGGGTTGAGGAGAGACTGACTGCATCACTTATTTTTATAAGAAACATTAATGTGTTAAAAATCCCAAATTGTTTGCGCAGTAAACTTACACACAGCTCTGACACACACACTTATCCCACCAGACATGCCACCAGGGGTCTTTTCATAGTCCCCAAATCCAGAACAAATTCAAGAAAACGTACAGTATTATTGAAACTTTCTTCCATCTCATATTGCTCAAATAGACAGAAATCCTGGTTTCAAAAAACAGATAAACCAACACCTCACGGCACAATGTCTCTCCCTTATTTGACCTAAATAGTTTGTGTGTTTGCACTGATATGTAGGCTACGTGTACCTTTTTAAATATGTACGTAGTTCTGTCTTTGAGCTGTTCTTGTCTAATGATGTTCTGTATTGTGTTTTATGTTTTGTGTGGACCCCATGTGTGGACCCCAAGTAGTTTGTCTGCTCGCAGTACAGTTTGTCTGTAGTCTGTAATCTCACTGGATGTTGGCCAGGTGGGACGCTAGCATCCCACATACCCTAGACAGGTTAAACAGGTCAACATTCACAAGGAGTACCAGGATGTGTACTGCGAGCATGCCCTGACCAACTGGCAAGTGTCTTCACTGACATTTTCAACCTCTCTGTCTGAGTCTGTAGTACCAACATGT
The DNA here is from genome assembly GCF_057628025.1 of Oncorhynchus mykiss. NCBI lineage: Eukaryota > Metazoa > Chordata > Actinopteri > Salmoniformes > Salmonidae > Oncorhynchus > Oncorhynchus mykiss. The sequence goes on from NC_143029.1 coordinate 78,764,344, forward strand.
TTTAAGCAGACAATCATAGTGCCTGTGCCCAATAATACTAAGGAAACCTGCCTAAAGAACTACCGACTCGTAGCACTCACATCTGTAGCCATGAAGTGCTTCGAAAGGCTGGTCATGGCTCACATAAACACCATTATCCCAGAAACCTTAGACCCACTCCAATTTGCCTACCGCCCCAACAGATCCACACATGATGCAATCTCTATTGCGCTCCACACTGCCCTTTCCCCCCTGGACAAACGGAACAATTATGTGAGAATGCTATTCAGCTCAGCGTTCAACCCCATAGTGCCCTCAAATCTCATAAATAAGCTAAGGACCCTGGGACTAAACACCTCCCTCTGCAACTGGATCCTGGACTTCCTGACGAGCCACCCCCAGGTGGTAAGGGTAGGTAACAACACATCTGCCACGCTGATCCTCAACACAGGTGCGCTCAGTCTCCTCCTGTACTCCATGTTCACTCATGCACGGCCAGGCCTCATGCACGGCCAGGCACGACTCCAACACCATCATTAAGTGTGCCGATGACACAACAGTGGTAGGCCTGATCACCGACAACGACGTGACAGCCTATAGGGAGGAGGTTAGAGACCTGGCCGTGTGGTGCAAGGACAACAACCTCTCCCTCAACGTGATCAAGATAACAGGAAAAAGAGGGCGGAGCATGCCCCCACTCTCATCGACGGGGCTGCAGTGGAGCAGGTTGAGAGCCTGGTGTCCACATCACAAACAAACTAACATGGTCCAAGCACACCAAGACCGTCGTAAAGAGGGCACGACAAAACCTATTCCCCCCCAGGAGACTGAAAAGATTTGGCATGGGTCCTCAGATCCTCAAAAGTTTCTACAGCTGCACCATCGAGAGCTTCCTGACTAGTTGCATCACTGCCTGGTATGGCAACTGCTCAGCTCCATCCACAAGGCTCTACAGAGGGTAGTGTGAACAGCCCAGTACATTACTGGTGCCAAGCTTCCTGCCATCCAGGACCTATATACCAGACGGTGTCAGAGGAAGACCCTAAAAATAGTCAAGGACTCCAGCCACCCTAGTCATAGACTGTTCTCTCTGCTACCACACGGCAAGCGTTACCAAAGCGCCAAGTCTAGGTCCAAGAGACTCTAAACAGCTTCTACCCCCAAGCCATAACTCCTGAACACCTGATCAAATGGCTACCCAGACTATTTGCATCCTCCCCCCTTTTTACACCGCTTTTGCTCTCTGTTGTTATCATCTATGCATAGTCACTTAAATTACTCTACCTTCATGTACATAATACCTCAACTAACCAGTGCCCCTGCACATTGACTCTGTTCCGGTTCCCTCCTGTATGTAGTCTCGCTATTGTGATTTTACTGCTGCTTTTTAATAACTTGTTACCTTTATTTCTTATTCTTATCGTATTTTTAAAAACTGCATTGTTGTTTTGGGGCTTGTAAATAAGCATTTCACCGTAAGGCCTACAGCTGTTGTATTCGGCGCATGCGATTAATACCATTTGATTTGATTTCTAATTATCAATATACACTGAACAAAAATGTAAACTCAACATGCAACAATTTCTAAGATTTTACTGAGTTACAGTTCGTATAAAGATAGCCAATTTAAATTAATTAATTAGGCCTTTATCTATGGATTTCACATGACTGGGAATACAGATATGCATCTATTGGTCACAGATATCTTTTAAAAAAGGTAGGGGCGTGGATCAGAAGACCAGTCACTATCTGGTGTGTCCACCACTTGCCTCATGCAGCGCCAAACTTCTCCTTTGCATAGAGTTGATTAGGCTGTTGATTGTGGCATGTGGAATGTTGTCCCACATGTCTGGCCATGGAAGAACAGGGAAATGTTCAGCATCCAGGAATTGTGTACAGATCCTTGCGACATGGGGCCGCAAACATGAGGTGATGGTGGAGGATGATTGGCACGATAATGGGCCTCAGGATCTTGTCACGGTATCTCTGTGCATTCAAATTGCCGTCGATAAAATGCAATTGTGTTCATTGTCCTTAGCTTATGCCTACCCATACCATAACCCCACCGCCACCATGGGGCACGCTGTTCCCAACGTTGACATGAGCAAACCGTTCGTCCCCACGACGCCGCCATCCGTTCGTCCCCACGACGTCCCCATCCGTGTAGAGCACACTTCTCCAGCGTGCCAGTGGTTATCAAAGATGAGCGTTTGCCAACTGAAGTCGGTTATGATGCCGAAATGCCGTCAGGTTTCCTGAGACAGTTTTTTACAGTTTATGGAAAAATTCTTTGGTTGTGCAAACCCACAGTTTCATCAGCTGTCCGGGTGGCTGATCTCAGAAGATCCTGCAGGTGAAGAAGCTGGATGTGGAGGTCCTGGGCTGGCGTGGTTACATGTGGTCTGCGGTTGTGAGGCTGGTTGGACATTTTGCCAAATTCACTAAAACGACGTTGGAGGCGGCTCTGGAGGACATTCTTGCAGTCAGCATGCCAATTGAACACTCCCTCAGAAGTTGAGACATCTGTGGCACTGCACATCTTAGAGTGCCTTTTTATTGTCCCCAGCACAAGGTGCACCTGTTTAATGATTATGCTGTTTAATCAGCTTCTTTATATGCTACACCTATCAGGTGGATGGAATATCTTGGCAAAGGAGAAATACTCACTGACAGGGATGTAACCAAATTTGTGCACAACATATGAGAGAAATAAGCTTTTTGTGCGTATGGAACATTTATGGGATCTTTTATTTCAGCTCTTGAAAAATGGGACTTTACATGTTGCGTTTATATATATATATATATATATATATTTTTTTTTTTTCTAAATAAATAGCCTCATATATATATGTAAACAGACCATAAATGTTTTTTTTTTTTTTTCTTGGAAAACTGTAATTATTGCTATTATATGATACAATATCAGTACTTGTTGCATTTAACTTGTCTAAGTCGTATCATCAACTGATTTCAGCGAGTGTGAATTGACTGCATTGTTTGAATGGAAAGGTGGCATGTACTCCTGAGTCTGTATTCATGTCATAAGAAGGAATTTCCCTCAAACACGATTATCTTTTCATTTACCCCCCATTGTAAAAGAGCCAACATCATTATCATTTTTTTTGTTATTAAACAGAAATAACAAAACATGTCGAAAGGCTGCTGTTGTTCAATGTACAGTGCCTTGCGAAAGTATTTGGCCCCCTTGAACTTTGCGACCTTTTGCCACATTTCAGGCTTCAAACCAAAAATATAAAACTGTATTTTTTTGTGAAGAATCAACAACAAGTGGGACACAATCATGAAGTGGAACGACATTTATTGGATATTTCAAACTTTTTTAACAAATCAAAAACTGAAAAATTGGGCGTGCAAAATTATTCAGCCCCTTTACTTTCAGTGCAGCAAACTCTCTCCAGAATTTCAGTGAGGATCTCTGAATGATCCAATGTTGACCTAAATGACTAATGATGATAAATACAATCCACCTGTGTGTAATCAAGTCTCCGTATGAATGCACCTGCACTGTGATAGTCTCAGAGGTCTGTTAAAAGCGCAGAGAGCATCATGAAGAACAAGGAACACACCAGGCAGGTCCAAGATACTGTTGTGAAGAAGTTTAAAGACGGATTTGGATACAAAAAGATTTCCCAAGCTTTAAACATCCCAAGGAGCACTGTGCAAGCGATAATATTGAAATGGAAGGAGTATCAGACCACTGCAAATCTACCAAGACTTTCAGCTCATACAAGGAGAAGACTGATCAGAGATGCAGCCAAGAGGCCCATGATCACTCTGGATGAACTGCAGAGATCTACAGCTGAGGTGGGAAACTCTGTCCATAGGACAACAATCAGTCGTATATTGCACAAATTTGGCCTTTATGGAAGAGTGGCAAGAAGAAAGCTATTTCTTAAAGATATCCATAAAAAGTGTTGTTTAAAGTTTGCCACAAGCCACCTGGGAGACACACCAAACATGTGGAAGAAGGTGCTCTGGTGAGATGAAACCAAAATTGAACTTTTTGGCAACAATGCAAAACGTTATGTTTGGCGTAAAAGCAACACAGCTGAACACACCATCCCCACTGTCAAACATGGTGGTGGCAGCATCATGGTTTGGGCCTGCTTTTCTTCAGCAGGGACAGGGAAGATGGTTAAAATTGATGGGAAGATGGATGGAGCCAAATACAGGACCATTCTGGAAGAACCTGATGAACCTGATGGAGTCTGCAAAAGACCTGAGACTGGGACGGAGATTTGTCTTCCAACAAGACAATGATCCAAAACATAAAGCAAAATCTACAATGGAATGGTTCAAAAATAAAAATATCCAGGTGTTAGAATGGCCAAGTCAAAGTCCAGACCTGAATCCAATCGAGAATCTGTTGAAAGAACTGAAAACTGCTGTTCACAAATGCTCTCCATCCAACCTCACTGAGCTCGAGCTGTTTTGCAAGGAGGAATGGGAAAAAAATTCAGTCTCTCGATGTGCAAAACTGATAGAGACATACCCCAAGCGACTTACAGCTGTAATCGCAGCAAAAGGTGGCGCTACAAAGTATTAACTTAAGGGGGCTGAATAATTTTGCACGCCCAATTTTTCAGTTTTTGATTTGTTAAAAAAGTTTGAAATATCCAATAAATGTCGTTCCACTTCATGATTGTGTCCCACTTGTTGTTGATTCTTCACAAAAAAATACAGTTTTATATCTTTATGTTTGAAGCCTGAAATGTGGCAAAAGGTTGCAAAGTTCAAGGGGGCCGAATACTTTCGCAAGGCACTGTATATGTAATCAGGTCAAAAATCCCAAACTACAGTTTACAATGCTCCCAAATAGGGAAATAGAGCCTGCGAGAAAAGTCCTGTTGCTTCAGACTAGGAAACAGCAGAGGGAACACCCCCCTATCCACATCGATGGAACAGTAGTGGAGAGGGTAGCAAGTTTTAAGTTCCTCGGCATACACATTACAGACAAACTGAATTGGTCCACTCACACAGACAGCATCGTGAAGAAGGCGCAGCAGCGCCTCTTCAACCTCAGGAGGCTGAAGAAATTCGGCTTGTCACCAAAAGCACTCACAAACTTCTACAGATGCACAATCGAGAGCATCCTGGCGGGCTGTATCACCGCCTGGTATGGCAACTGCACCGCCCTCAACCGTAAGGCTCTCCAGAGGGTAGTGAGGTCTGCACAACGCATCACCGGGGGCAAACTACCTGCCCTCCAGGACACCTACACCACCCGATGTCACAGGAAGGCCATAAAGATCATCAAGGACATCAACCACCCGAGCCACTGCCTGTTCACCCCGCTATCATCCAGAAGGCGAGGTCAGTACAGGTGCATCAAAGCTGGGACCGAGAGACTGAAAAACAGCTTCTATCTCAAGGCCATCAGACTGTTAAACAGCCACCACTAACACTGACACTGACTCAACTCCAGCCACTTTAATAATGGGAATTGATGGGAAATGACGTAAATATATCACTAGCCACTTTAAACAATGCTACCTTATATAAATGTTACTTACCCTACATTATTCATCTCATATGCATACGTATATACTGTACTCTATATCATCGACGGTATCCTTATGTAATACATGTATCACTAGCCACTTTATACTATACTATGCCACTTTGTTTACATACTCATCTCATTTGTACATACTGTGCTCGATACCATCTACTGTATCTTGCCTATGCTGCTCTGTACCATCACTCATTCATATATCCTTATGTACATATTCTTTATCCCCTTACACTGTGTACAAGACAGTAGTTTTGGAATTGTTAGTTAGATTACTTGTTATTACTGCATTGTCGGAACTAGAAGCACAAGCATTTCGCTACACACGCACTAACATCTGCTAACCATGTGTATGTGACAAATAAAATTTGATTTGATTTAATTTGACTATTTGGTGGGAAATTGACCCAGTAGGCAACAGATAGCTACACAGAGTGTACAAAACCCCTTTTGCCCTCAGAACAACCTCAATTCGTGACGAATTGATAGATTTAACAGGTGACATCAATAAGGGATCATAGCTTCACTTGGATTCACCTGGTCAGTCTATGTCATGGAAAGAGCAGGTGTTCCTAAAGTTTTGTACACTCAGTGAGAAGTGTGTTGGGAAAGTATTCAGACCCCTTGACTTTTTCTACGTTTTTCTTTTCCAGCCTTATTCTAAAATGTATTAGATTCGTTTTTTTCCCTCATCAATCTACACACAATACCACATAATGACAAAGAATAGACCGTTTTTTAAACATATTTTTGTAAATGTATTAAAAATAAAAACTGAAATATTATATTGACATAAGTATTCAGACCCTTTAATTAGTAATTTGTTGAAGCACCTTTGTTAGCGATTATAGTTTCAAGTCTTCTTGGGTATGACACTACAAGCTTAGCACACCTATATTTGGGATGATTCTCCCATTCTTCTCTGCAGATCCTCTCAAGTTCTGTAAGGTTAGATGGGGAGTGTCACTGCACAGCTATTTTCAAGTCTATCAAGAGATGTTAGATCAGGCCCAGGCTCTGGCTGGGCCACTCAAGGACGTTCAGAGACTTGTCCTGAAGCCACTCCTACTTTGTCTTGGCTGTGTGCTTAAGGTTGTTGTCCATGCTCTAGTCTCCCATTCCATGTCGCTGAAAAACATCCTCACAGCATGATGCTACCACCACCATGCTTCACCATAGGGACAGTGCAAGTTTCCTCCAGACGTGATGCTTGGCAATCAGGCCAAAGAGTTCAATCTTGGTTTCATCAGACCAGATAATCTTGTTTCTCATGGTCTAAGAGTCCTTTAGGTGCCTTTTTGCAAACTCCAAGCTGGCTGTCATACCTATGTAAATAAGGTATGTGTTTTTAATAGTTTTTGTAAATAAGGTATTTTGTGTTAATACATTTGCAAAAATGTCAACCTGTTTTTTTGCTTTGTCATTATGGGGTATTGGATGTAGATTGATGATGAAACATTTTTCTATAATTAATTTTATAATAAGGCTGTAACATAACAAAACTTGGAAAAGGAAGGGGTCTGAATACTTTCCCAATGCACTGTGTATGAATCTATATTTAGTTTCCTGACTCTGACATTGCTCATTCTGGTGTTTCTTAATTTCTTTGTTTTTATTTTTGGGATTTGTGTGTATTGTTTTGTATGCTTAGGTACACATTACTATTGGAGAAACATAAGCATTACCTGCAATAACATCTGCAAAGTAAGTATATGCAATCAATACAATTGGATTTGATTTGACCAACTCCCTGACCAAACTTGCTGACCTTTATCCCATCATAAGGTTCATTGGCCCAGCGTCGTCTGGGTTTTGCCGGAGTAGGCTGTCATTGTGAAGAATCATTTGTTCTTAACTGACTTGCCTCGTTAAAATAACGTTAAATAAAATAAATGCACCAGTTTACATTGTGTTTGCGCTGTTGGTACATACCCTCCAAAATGTACACACTGTATGCTGTTTCTATGCGATGCTTAGAGAAGCAGTCCAGACACACCACAGCTAGTTTATGGAAAATATCTGGTTGCTACTGGAACTCTTATTTTCTCAACGGACTTGTAAAGACACTATAGCGTTACACATACTGGTAAAGTAATAATGGGAGGCTTACAGAGATCTCAACATGCTTCCGTCCTCATCTCCAAGTGACAGATTCACAATGCCTATCTCGACCTCTGTCACACACACACATTTAAACACACAGTTTATGATACCTCTGTGAGTGACAGACTCATTTTCACGGTTGCTCTGATGACCATTCCTGTCAATGGTCAAACTATCAGTTGGATTTAGAGGAGAACTGCTGAAAAAAAGGAGAGAAAGAGAGAGAGAGAGAAGAGAGACGGAGAGAGAGAGGGGGACAGAGAGAGAGGGAGAGGGGGACAGAGAGAGAGGGAGAGGGGGACAGAGAGAGAGGGGGGGGACAGAGAGAGAGGGAGAGGGGGACAGAGAGAGAGGGGGGGGACAGAGAGAGAGGGGGGGGACAGAGAGAGAGGGGGGGGACAGAGAGAGAGGGGGGGGACAGAGAGAGAGGGAGAGGGGGACAGAGAGAGAGGGAGAGGGGGACAGAGAGAGAGGGGGGGGACAGAGAGAGAGAGAGAGAGAGAGGGGGACAGAGAGAGAGGGGGGGGGACAGAGAGAGAGGGAGAGGGGGACAGAGAGAGAGAGGTGGGGGACAGAGAGAGAGGGAGAGGGGGACAGAGAGAGAGGGAGAGGGGGACAGAGAGAGAGGGGGGGGCAGAGGGAGAGGGGGACAGAGAGAGAGGGAGAGGGGGACAGAGAGAGAGGGGGGGGACAGAGAGAGAGGGAGAGGGGGACAGAGAGAGAGGGGGGGGGGACAGAGAGAGAGGGAGAGGGGGACAGAGAGAGAGGGGGGGGACAGAGAGAGAGGGAGAGGGGGGCAGAGAGAGAGAGGGGGACAGAGAGAGAGGGGGGGACAGAGAGAGAGGGAGAGGGGGACAGAGAGAGAGGGAGAGGGGGACAGAGAGAGAGGGAGAGGGGGACAGAGAGAGAGGGAGAGGGGGACAGAGAGAGAGGGAGAGGGGGACAGAGAGAGAGGGGGGGGGCAGAGAGAGAGGGGGGGGGGCAGAGAGAGAGGGGGGGCAGAGAGAGAGGGAGAGTGTGACAGAGAGAGAGGGTGGGGACAGAGAGAGAGGGAGAGGGGGACAGAGAGAGAGGGGGGGGGACAGAGAGAGAGGGGGGGGGCAGAGAGAGAGGGGGGGGACAGAGAGAGAGGGAGAGGGGGACAGAGAGAGAGGGGGGGGACAGAGAGCGAGGGAGAGGGGGACAGAGAGAGGGGGGGGGGGCAGAGAGAGAGGGGGGGGACAGAGAGAGAGGGGGGGGACAGAGAGAGAGGGGGGGGCAGAGAGAGGGGGGGGCAGAGAGAGAGAGAGGGGGGGGGGGGGCAGAGACGGAGAGGGTCACAGGAGGTTGGTGGCACCTTAATTGGGGAGGGCGGGCTGGTGGAAATGGCTGGAGTGGAAATGGTGGAATGGTATCAAATACATCAAACACATGGTGCCATTCCATTTGCTTCCTTCCAGCCATTATTATGAGCTGTCTTCCAATCAGCAGCCTACACTGGAGAAGGGAGAGGGAAAGAGATGGAGGGAGAGACAGGGAGAGAGGGGGAGAGGGAGAGACAGGGAGAGGGAGAGACAGGGAGAAAGAGAGACAGAGAGGGGGAGAGGGAGAGACGGAAAGAGAGAGTCCTTCCACTACTTTCCAGTGTACCATTCCCTTGATATTAAATGGCTCTGTCTATCCAATATGATACTGTGACCTAGTGAGTGTGTTGGGGGTGTGTGTGTGTGTGTGTGTGTGTGTGTGTGTGTGTGTGTGTGTGTGTGTGTGTGTGTGTGTGTGTCTGGTTGTTTGTGTGTGTGTGTGACACTATCTAAGCAGATGAAAGTGTGTTTGAAAGGGTTAATTTGCAGTACAATGCTGTCTACACATGGTGCATTACTATTATTATCCATTTCCTTGGTTGGATCAGGAAGCAGACATCCTTATTTTAGCTGTCTAGACAAGAGAAAGCAGAACAGCTCCGAAATAAAGATATTCTAGATATTTGTCTGAACCGAGCCAGATCCAGGGAGACACATTGACATTATTAAAGCAGGGTTGCGATAGAGCCATCTATACCACAGATCTATTAAACCCAGTTAAACTAGTGTGTGTGTGTGTGTGTGTCTCAGATACCTAGCCCTACTCCTCGCTGTAGAAGAAACACCACAATATGACTCCTGTGTCCTTGGGGATCTTATATTGTCTTCAGGCAGAGAATAGTTTTAGTGACCAACCCATTATAGAGAGAATGAAGGAGACAGAGCAGCTACTTGCATTCGTTATAAACTGCATATGCTAAACCATGATATTGACACATGCAGGCTTTTATGGTTGTTCAGGGTGAAAAGTGTAATGTTGTTTCTGGTGATCTCATATTGATCAAGAGCTCTCTGCACTTTGGTGGGAAGGAGGGAAGACTGAGGAGAGGAGGAGGAGGGTGAGGATTGGTGGTTACATCCATCCTTTCAGGGAAAAGAGTGGTTAAACGGCAGTGAAAGTGATGAGTGTTTATGCCTTGAGTTGAGTTTATCACTGACAGACGGGCTTTCAGCATCTTCCCATCTTTCTCCTCCCTCCATCTCATTGCGCTCTCCTGCCTCTTCTCTGTCATCATCTTGTTTAGTTGGAAGTCCAGAGACAGCCTCTGCCCCTAGATACTCCCCCTAGGCCCTACCCCTAAGGACTTCCCCTATCCTCTTCCCTTACTCCTAGCCCTGCTTCAAAACTGGCCTGCCTACCTGCACTCCATTGAATTAGCACTAACATGCTTTCTTTAAAGGGAAAAGGAGACATTGATCGGAACACCAGGGAGTGAGATAGAAAAAGAGAGAGAAAGACAAATGATAGAGAGAGACAGAGCGAGATAAAGTACTCCTGAAGGAAAGCATTGACTTTCTGACACCCACCAAAGCTCCACTCATGAAACTAACTGAAACTTCCGTCCCACCCTCCCTCTCTCCCGCAGGTTAGCGTTTTTCATGATGAATCTTGTTCCGAAGGTAGCTCTACAGAGTGGTCACTACAGTGGTTCCTCCTTTAAAAGTTGCATCATACTGCAGCACACCTTGCGGGCTGCTGCAGCATTCTATGGCACGTTATTTCATTGTCAGCCATTTTTCTGTTAATGCAAGTTAGGTCTAGTTTGACCACCAGAGGGCAACTTTGAGAAGCATTTGATAGTCTCCCATATTTGGTATTTTATTAGGATTCCATTAGCTGTTGCAAAAGCAGACAAACTACAAACAAACAAAAAATCCTACTTAATGAGTGGATTTTTCTCAGGTTTCCGACTGCCAAATCAGTTCTGTTATACTCACAGACATTATTTTAACAGTTTTGGAAACTTTAGAGTGTTTTCTATCCAACTATACTATTTATAAGCATATACTATATTCTGGACCTGAGTAGAAGGCAGTTTAACTTGGGCATGCTTTTCATCCTAAATTCAAAACGCTGCCCCCTACCCTAGAGAAGTTAAAGGTCTTACTCACATTGGCTGCGGAGAGCGTGATCAAACTGTTATTTGCCTCGAAGCGAACATAGAAGTAGTTTAGCTCGTCTAGTAGGCTCGTGTCACTGGGCAGCTCTCGGCTGTGCTCCCCTTTTGTAGTCTAGTCTGTAATGGTTTGCAAGCCCTGCCACATCTGACGTGCATCAGAGCTCATGTAGTACGATTCGATCTTAGTCCTGTATTGACGCTTTGCCTGTTTAATGTTTCTTTGGAGGGCATAGCGGGATTTCTTATAAACTTCCGGGATAGAGCCCCGCTCCTTGAAAGCGGCAGCTCTAGCCTTTATGTTCTTCTTCTGGTTGGGGTATGTATGTACTGTCACTGTGAGGATGACGTCATTGATGAACTTATTGATGAAACCAATTACTGATGTGGTGTACTCCTCAAAGCCATTGGAGGAATCCTGGAACATATTCCATTCTGTGCTAGCAAAACAGTCCTGTAGCTTAGCATCTGCTTCATCTGACCACTTTTTATTGGTACTTCCTGCTTTAATTTTAGCTTGTAAGCAGGAATCGGGAGAATATAATTATGGTCAGATTTGCCAAATGGAGGGCGAGGGGGAGCTTTGTATGCTCTCTGTGTATGAAGTCAAGGTGGTCCAGAGTTTTTAAATCCTCTGGTTGCACATTTAACATGCAGATATGTTTCCCTGCATTAAAGTCCCTACTAGGAGCGCCGCCTCTGGGTGAGCATTTTCTTGTTTGCTTATGGCGGAATACAGCTCATTCAATGCTGTCTTATTGCCAGCCTCTGACTGTGGTGGTATGTAAAAAGCTACAAGCAAAACCTTGATACTTCCTTAGATATCGTGCACCAGCTGTTATTTACCCCTTGTCTTACCAGACTCCGCTGTTCTATCCTGCCGGTGAAGTGTATAACCAGCCAGCTGTATGTTGATAGTGTCGTCATTCAGCCACGTCTCCGGGAAGCATAAGATATTACAGTTTTTAATGTCTCGTTGATTGTTTTATCTTCCGTGTAGGTAATCCATTGTTTTGTCCAAAGATTGCACGTTTGCTAGCAGAATGGAAGAAATTGGGGGTTTAGTCGATCATCTACGAATTCTCAGAAGGCAGCCTGCCCTCCGGACCATTTTTCTCCGCCTCCTCTTCATGCAAATCACAGGGATCTGGGCCTGTTTCCGAGAAAGCAGTATATCATTTGCGTTTGCCCGTCAGACTCGTTAAAGGAAAAAAAATATTCTGCCAGTCTGTGCTGAGTAATCACAGTCCTGATGTCCAGAAGTTCTTTTGGGTCATAAGAGACGGTAGCAGCATTATGTACAACATAAGTAAAAATACAAGTTACAAACAAAGCAAATAAATAAACAAAAACACAATCGGTTGGAGGCACGCCTTCTTCTCCGGCGCCATCTTACATGACAATATTTTGCGTTATCAATAATTCAGTTACACTTTTTCTGATATCACATGCCTTACTTTTATTTTCATGCAGAAGTAAAATCAAGATTATGCCTCTACAGCCATTAATTTAAATTAAACTAATTTGGATTATTTTACCAATATGGCTCCCATTTTAGTTGGAAGTTTTAGGGTTTATGACATGGCCCTGTCAGTAATTTAATAGGATCTCTACGCTCTCAACATTGTGCTTGAGCATGTGTGTGTTTATGTATATAAGGGAGTGTCACACCCTGATCTGTTTCACCTGTCTTTGTGATTGCCTACACCCCTCCAGGTGTCGCCCATCTCCCCCATTGTCCCCTGTGTATTTATATGTATCTGTCTTGTCTGTTGCCAGTTTGCTCTGTTTAGTCAAGCCTACCAGCGTTTTTCCCTCTGGTCCTGTCTCTGGATTGTTCCTGTTCTCTAGTTTTCCCGGTTTGACCTTTTCTGCCTGCCTTGACCCCAAGCCTGCCTGTCGTCCTGTAACTTTGTTCCACCTTTGTGGAGTATTGATCCCGGCCTGTCCTTGACCTGTATTTTGCCTGACCTTGTTGGATTATTAACCTCTTAGTGCGTAAATCACTCTAGCAGGATCAAATTCGACAACATCCGGTGAAATCGGAACACGCCAAATTCAAAATACAAAATCGTAATTTTAAACATTCATGAAAATACAAGTGTACTACATCATTTAATAGCTTAACTTCTTGTTAATCCAGCCACTTGTCAAATTTCAAAAGGCTTTACGGAGAAACCATGCGATTATCTGAGGACAGCACACCGCACACAAAAGCATTACAAACATTTTCCAAACAAGCAGAGGCGTCACGAAAGACAGAAATAGCGATAAAATAAATCACTTACATTTGAAGATCTTCCTCTGTTTGCAATCACAAGGGTCCCAGCTACATAAAAAATGGTCCTTTTGTTAAATTAAGTCCTTATTTTTATCCAAAAAAGTCAGTTTAGTTAGTGTGCTTGACTCAGTAATCCACCGGTTTCCCTCGTTCAAAATGCATACAAATGAATCCCGAAAGTTAACAATAAACTTCGTCCAAACAAGTCTAACAACATTTCTAATTAATCCTCAGGTACCCTAATATGTAAATAATCGATACAATTTAAGACGGAGAATAGCATGTTCATTACCGGAGATAAATAACGAAGTGTGCGCCCTCACTGAAGCGTGCCACAATACTACAGCCAAAATGGGAGCCACCTAGAAAAACGACAAATTCTAGCTCATTTTTCAAAAACCAAGCCTGAAAGTCGTTCTAAAGACTTTTGACGTCTACTGGAAGCCCTATGAACTTTAATCTGGGAGGTATTCCATTGATTTACCCATAGACAGGCATTTAAAATGGTGTCACCTCCAAAACAAAAATTTCTGTATTGAGTCTCCTCGGGTTTATTATTCTCCTCAGATTCTCCTCGGGCTATATCCATTCTGTTATACTCACAGACATAATTTTAACAGTTTTGGAAACTAGAGTGTTTTTCTATCAAATACTATCAATTATATGCATATCCTAGCTTCTGGGCCTGAGTAACAGGCAGTTTACTTCGGGCACGTCAGTCATCCGAAATACCAAATACTGCCACCGGCCCTCAAGAAGTTGAACTGTTGTTAATTCAACATTGTCTGCATCTGGATCTTACCTTGAAACGTGATAGTACGAACTGGCCATGACTGACCAAGCAGACCTGGGCTAGCTGCCCAACGCAATCTCCTCCCAAGGAGCTACCATCATTAGGCACGAGGAATTGCTTCGTGGCCTTATGGAGGGGGTCCAAACATTGGCTGAAAGCCATGACCGGATGTTGAACATTTGGAAGGAGCAATTCAACGGGTTGTCTGGGAGGCAGCCTACCACAGTGGTAACCCCACAGCCCCTCAGTAACTCAGCTGCTAGCAGCGCCGTCTCATCGGTCACTCCACTTTCTCGGGAGCCTCGCTTACCTCACCCGGAACGCTTCAATGGAGAGCTGAGTACCTGTTGGGCATTTCTAGCTCAGTGTGCCCTCATCTTTGAGCTTCAGCCATCCTCCTTCCCCTCAGATTGCTCCAAGATAGCCTACCTCATCACGCTGATGTCCGGGAGGGCTCTCACCTAGGCTACTGCTGTATGGAAACAGCCGGCCATATGCGTTAGTTTGGAAGGGTTCGTGGGAGAGGTGAAGAAGGTTTTTGATGCCCCATTCTCCGGGAGAGAAGCTGCCCGGAAGCTAATCCAGCTTCGGTAGGAGTCGCGCAGTGTGGCAGACTATGGGGTGGATTTCCGCACATTGGCAGCGAAGAGTGCTTGGAACCAGGAAGCGCTGTTCGATATGTTCCTGCATGGCGTCTTGGAGGAGGTTAAGGACGAGCTTGCTATTCGGGAGTTACATACAGTTGTCGATTCCCTGATCGCGTTGACCATCCGCATCGAATGGCAATTACGGGAACGACGGATGGAGAGGAAATTCTATTTCGGTCACACATCCAGGGATTCCACCTGGCCTCCGAGTCATCCAGGAAGTCCCCGACGGTCCCATTGCCGAGAGAACCCGAGGCTTCCTGTCCTCCCCTGCGAGTCGCCGAAGATGGCCGAGTCACCGTTCCCGAGCCTATGCAACCAGGCAGAGCTGGGCGCTCGCAAGAGGAACGGCAATACAGGCTCAACACGAAGAAATGTCTGTATTGCCGGACTCTTGGTCATTTGGTGTCCTCTTGTCATTTCCAGTAGGAGTGAGTAATCTGGTGGGCCATATGGATAACTTTTCTGCTTCCCTTGCTGGCACCCCTTTTCATTTCATTCTGCTGTGGGTAAACCAGTCTAGACCTCTCCAGGTCCTCATTGACTCTGGGTTCGATGAGAGCTTTTTGGACGCTACCCTGGCTTCTAAACTGAACATCCCCACTCATGTTAGAGCGCTGGACAGTCGCTCTATAGGCCGGGTCACTCATAATACCACTGCCATCAACCTACAGAGAGACTATTTCTGCTCATCAAGTCTCCTCAGATTCCCTTTGTTTTGGGATTCTCCTGGCTCTATCGACACAATGCCATCATCAACTGGTCTATGGGTGCCATCATGGGCTGGAGTCCGTTCTGCCACGACCATTGTCTGAAGTCAGCGCAACCTGCCCCGGGACGTCTTCCTGGGGGTTCGGAAGGTGCTCAGGACCTCTATGCAATCCCCGCGGGTGTACCAGGACCTCTGGGAGGTGTTCAGCGATGCCCAGGTCACTTTGTTTCTGCTGCACCAACTCTATGACTGCAGGATTGACCTTCTCCCGATCACCACGCCACCCTCAGGGATGTCTGTACTCTCTGTCGAGACCAGAGACCAAGGCTATGGAGACCTACATTGGGGACTCCCTAACAACAGGATTTATCCATCCCTCTTTCTCTCCCGCCGGCGCAGTGTTCTTCTTAGTGGAGAAAAAGGACAAGACCCTGCGCCCGTGCATTGACTACCGGAGACTCAATGACATTACCGTTAAAAACCGTTACCCACTACCTCTCATTTCCTCTGCCTTCGAGCCACTCCAGGGGGCCACTGTGTTTTCCAAGCTGGATCTACGGAACGCCTACCACCTGGTGTGGATACGAGAGGGGAACAAGTGGAAGACCGCCTTCATCATGGCCAGTGGCCACAACGAATATCTGGTCATGCCTTTTGGCATGAGAGAAAGAGATAGAGAAAGATAGGGAGAGAGAAAGAGAGAGAAGGGATGACTTTGTGGAAATAATACACAAATGTTGTTAAATCCACAACACAAACACAGTTCTGGAGAGAAAGAGCAACAACAGCGTAAATTATGGATGTGTTCATAATTTCGCTCTGGCTATCTATTCTGATTTCAGAGCATTCTCTTCTGAGTGTGCCAGAGGGCAGAATAACTAATGAATTTACAAATGCTCAACACCCGCTAAATATGGCCGGTGTCAGTAATCATTGTCAAAAAACGTAATTAAATTGTTGCCAGTAGCAGTTACAGTTACCACCGCTCTGGATAATATGAAAACAGCCTAACCAGCTCTGCTAGTGCCGTAAAATGGTAAGAGTGAGGTGTTCTCTCATTTGTGTCTGGAAGTAGCTAGCCAGTTAGCTTGGGTGCTTGACTGCCGTTGTGTGGTCAGAACGCTCGGATCAACTCTACTCTCGGCCAGAGAGTCCAGTGTGCACTCCAAACGCTCCAAAAGCAAAACACTCTGACAATGCTCTGAATTTATGAACGCCCAGAGCGCACTCTGGCACTCCAAAGTGAATTTACAAACACACCCTATGTCTGAACAACTATCCTTACGCCAGTGTGTGTGTGTGTGTGTGTGTGTGTGTGTGTGTGTGTGTGTGTGTGTGTGTGTGTGTGTGTGTGTGTGTGTGTGTGTGTGTGTGTGTGTGTGTGTGTGTGTGTGTGTGTGAGCAGAAGACAAAAAGGATTGGTGGTTCTGAAGGCTATCACAAATCCCCTTCTCTTACCTATAAGCCTGCAACACTCCCCATTCATCATGTCTTCCATCCTCTCCTCTCCTCTCCTCTCCTCTCCTCTCCTCTCCTCTCCTCTCCTCTCCTCTCCTCTCCTCTCCTCTCCTCCTTCAGGCATGCTGAGTCCCTTTCCCTGCCTAGTGTGATGTAAGAGCTGTCTGTCTTGCTCCACACCTTTATTATTCCTCTCTAAAAAGAAGAGAAGAGAAGAGAGGCAGAGGTGGCCACTCACTTACTGCAGTCATGTATATGCTGGCCAGCGTGTGGTTTGCATATAAAAGCCTGCTGGTGAAAGTGATTAAATGGGTATCAGGTCGTATGTTGAAATGGCTATTGTTAAAAGGGATGTATCTGTTTAAGACATCCTTGGTAGGGATAACATCATTGCAGCAAGCAATCTCCCTCTTTCTTTCTCTTTCGCTCTCTTTCTCTCTCTGTTTCTCTCTTTCTCTCTATCACTCTCTCTCTCCCTCTCTTTCTATCCTCCACTTACTTGCTGTGTGCGCCAAATGAGTCTCATTGTGTTTTACTGGGTGTCTCAGTGACCCCACACACTGAGCTACAGCCCCTCTACTCCACAGTGTCTAATAAAGCACTAATGGAGGAAACACTGGCTCCTCATTAGGATGTTATTCATGGCTATTGTTTCTTCACACACAGCCTGGTAGTGTAACTTACAGGGCTGGACAATACTCTGGGGCTTATTCACTCGCCAGCCCATGTGCCAGGAATTGACGAGCTTCCTGCTGAATCATATAACCATTTTCTGAGAGGGACCTCTTTATTAAGGTGTTTCAGGAGGCCTTATATTGTTATTTGTTGCTTAGTAGAAGCAAGCAGGGTTGGGTAGGTTACTTTGTAAATGTAATCCGTTACAGTTTCTAGTTACCTGTCCAAAATTGTAATCAGTAACGTAGCTTTTTCAGTAACGTAGCTTTTTCAAACACAGTAACGTAATCGGATTACTTTCAGCTACTTCCCCCTTATGAAGCATTAGAAGAAGACAAAAAGGATCCATCAAACACATTTGGTGTGTCGTCTTAGTGGTCTCTGAATTGTGGTCAGACGGAGGTGGAACAACTGAAACTTGGGCGTTTTTTCTAAGTAATGTCCTTTTTCCGCAAACATCTTATTTGAATTTATAATCTTAGTAGTAATCATCCACTTTTTCAAAAGCATCTGTAATCTGATTACAATATTTTAGCTGGTAACTTAACTCATTACATTTTTTAAAAACAGATTACTCCCCAACCCTGGTAGCAAGCAGTGCAATCTTTTATTGAAAAAAGTGGGGGAATTGGGTTTTCTATGAAATTGGAGGCCAGGAGAGGAGGACAGCATCGTACAGTAGCCACTGTGCTTCTACATCTGCATTGCTTGCTCTTTGGGGTTTTAGGCTGAGTTTCTGTATAAGCACTTTGTGACATCTGCTAATGTAAAAAGGGCTTTATAAATAAATTGTATTGATTGATTGACTCTTCACCCAGCCCCAAGTCTCTCCCTGGGGGGTAGGATGCATCCAGGTGTACTTCCCTCTCAAACACACACACAAACACACACACACACACGCACACACACACACAGGAGAATTTGACATTTAAATGAGGTCTAGGACACAATGCAGAGTGATTGGCAGTAGGAGGGGTGTATTGATGGGAGGACTCTGTGAGGAACTGATAACAGCTGTCTTATTCACTCACTGGAGGAGAGGAGAGCATAAACACACACTTGTAGTGACACACACACTCCCATATATACACAGTCCCATATACACACTCAGACACATACACATACAGTGCCTTACGAAAGTATTCGGCGCCCTTGAACTTTGCGACCTTTTGCCACATTTCAGGCTTCAAACATAAAGATATAAAACTGTATTTTTTTGTGAAGAATCAACAACAAGTGGGACACAATCATGAAGTGGAACGACATTTATTGGATATTTCAAACTTTTTTAACAAGTCAAAATCTGAAAAATCGGGCGTGCAAAATTATTCAGCCCCCTTAAGTTAATACTTTGTAGCGCCACCTTTTGCTGCGATTACAGCTGAAAGTCACTTGGGGTATGTCTCTATCAGTTTTGCACATCGAGAGAAAGAGAGAGAAAGATAGGGAGAGAGAAAGAGAGAGAAGGGATGACTTTGTGGAAATAATACACAAATGTTGTTAAATGTTTGACAATGGGGATGGTGTGTTCAGCTGTGTTGCTTTTACGCCAAACATAACGTTTTGCATTGTTGCCAAAAAGTTCAATTTTGGTTTCATCTGAACAGAGCACCTTCTTCCACACGTCTCTCAGGTGGCTTGTGGCAAACTTTAAACGACACTTTTTTTGGATATCTTTAAGAAATGGCTTTCTTCTTGCCACTCTTCCATTAAGGCCAGATTTGTGCAACAGAGTCTCCCACCTCAGCTGTAGATCTCTGCAGTTCATCCAGAGTGATCATGGGCCTCTTGGCTGCATCTCTGATCAATCTTCTCCTTGTATGAGCTGAAAGTTTAGAGGGACGGCCAGGTCTTGGTAGATTTGCAGTGGTCTGATACTCCTTCCATTTCAATATTATCGCTTGCACAGTGCTCCTTGGGATGTTTAAAGCTTGGGAAATCTTTTTGTATCCAAATCCGTCTTTAAACTTCTTCACAACAGTATCTTGGACCTGCCTGGTGTGTTCCTTGTTCTTCATGATGCTCTCTGCGCTTTTAACAGACCTCTGAGACTATCACAGTGCAGGTGCATTCATACGGAGACTTGATTACACACAGGTGGATTGTATTTATCATCATTAGTCATTTAGGTCAACATTGGATCATTCAGAGATCCTCACTGAACTTCTGGAGAGAGTTTGCTGCACTGAAAGTAAAGGGGCTGAATAATTTTGCACGCCCAATTTTTCAGTTTTTGATTTGTTAAAAAAGTTAGAAATATCCAATAAATGTCGTTCCACTTCATGATTGTGTCCCACTTGTTGTTGATTCTTCACAAAAAAATACAGTTTTATATCTTTATGTTTGAAGCCTGAAATGTGGCAAAAGGTTGCAAAGTTCAAGGGGGCCGAATACTTTCGCAAAGCACTGTACATACACGCTCCCAGAAGCATGCACCAGTTAGCCTCGAGCTAGGCCCATCTCTCGGCTAGAAAGCGAAGTATACCAACTACAATACCTCTCTTGCCAATTTTGTCTGCACCTTTTGTCAACACGGAGCCCCGCCGATCCATCACGACTGGTCTGCTGATCTGCTGACGTAATTCGGCCAATGTGCTCTCAACCAGCCTCTGCATCGTGGATGTGGTGAAGATCCATCTGCTAGCCCCGGCCCGCCAGCTTCCTGGACTCTGTGTCTCCCGCTCACCTAGTGTAGTAATCGACTACCGAACGGCTCCCTGTTTCATCTATTTCATCTAACACCCATCAACACAGCTGATGCCTGCTGGACTGTTCATTAACACGATACTTAATTTTGTTTATCTGTCAGCCTCAGCCTTGAACTGAGGCCCTGTGTGTAGGCCCCCCTATCTGCCCATTTATCGCCATTTACCAGTTGTTGTCTCGCCCATTGTCTTAGCTCTCCCAATCAACACCTGTGATTGCTTTATGCCTCTCTTTAATGTCAATATGCCCTGTATACTGTTGTTTAGGCTCTCATTGCTTTATTTTACTCCAGAGCCCCTAGTCCTGCTTAACATGCCTTGCGTAACCCCCCTTGTCCCCCAAACACATCAGTTAAGAACAAATTCTTATTTATTTTTTATTTTACCCCTTTTTCTCCCCAATTTCATGTTATCCAATTGTTTATCTTGTCTCATCGCTACAACTCCCAGTGGGTTAACTGCCTTGTTCAGGGGCAGAACAACAGATTTGTACCTTGTTAGCTCGGGGATTCGATCTTGCAACCTTTCGGTTACTAGTCCAACGCTCCAACCACTAGGCTACGCGGAGATGCAGCAAGCTTAACTGGCGCCTCCAGAGATGCAACCTCTCTCATTGTCACTCAATGCCTAGGGTTACCCCCACTGTACTCACACCCTACCATACCCTTGTCTGTACACTATGCCCTGAATCTATCCTACCACGTCCAGAAATCTGCTCCTTTTATTCTCTGTTCCCAACGCGCTAGACAACCAGTTATTTTAGCCTTTAGCCGTACCCTCATCCTACTAGCCCTCTGTTCCTCGGGTGATGTAGAGGTTAATCCAGGCCCTGTGTGTCCCCAGGCACTCTCATTTGTTGACTTCTGCAACAGTAAAATCCTTGGGTTCATTCATGTTAACATCAGAAGCCTCCTCCCTAAGTTTGCTATATTCACTGTTTTAGCACACTCCTCCAACCCTGATGTCCTTGCATTGTCTGAATGCTGGTTTAGGAAAGCCACCAAAATTTCTGAAATTTCCATCCCCAATTACAACATTTTCCTTCAAGACAGAACTGCTAAACGGAGCGGAATTGCAATCTACTGTAGAGATAGCCTGCAGAGTTCTGTTACACTATCCAGGTCTATGCCCAAACAGTTCGAGCCTCTACTTTTAATTCAAGATCCATCTCTCCAGAAATAAGTCCCTCACTGTTGCCGCTTGTTATAGACCCCCCTCAGCTCCCAGCTGTGCCCTGGACACCATATGTGAATTGATTGCCCCCCCCATCTATCGTCAGAGTTTGTACTGCTAGGTGACCTAAATTGGAATATGCTTAACACCCCGGACGTCCTACAATCTAAGCTAGATGCCCTCAATCTCACACAAATTATCAAAGAACCTACCAGGTACAACCCCAAATCCATAAAAATGGACACCATCATAGATATCATCCTGACCAACTTGCCCTCTAAATATACCTCTGTTGTTTTCAACTAGCATCTCAGCAATCACTGCCTCATTGCCTGCGTCCGTTATGGGTCCGCGGTCAACAATCACCCCTCATCACTGTCAAATGCTCCCTAAAACACTTCTGCGAGCAGGCCTTTCTAATCGACCTGTTCCGGGTATCCTGGAAGGATATTGACCTCATCCCGTCAGTAGAAGATGCCTGGTTATTCTTTAAAAGTGCTTTCCACACCATCTTAAATAACCATTCCCCTTTCAAAAAATTAAGAACTAAGAACAGATACACACTAACACATTCACATATACACACTCACACACATAGTCCCATATACACACTCAGACACACAGTCCCATATACACACATTCACAAAGACACACACACAGTCCCATATACACACTCAGACACACACATTCACATATACACACTCACAAACACAGTCCCATGTACACACTTGGACACACACGGACTGGCACACACATTCACACATACATAAGGGGGCATTCATGCAGAAGCAAACACGTACACACTGATTAAATAATATAAACCAATCATGTTGTGGTAAACCAATTTGACACACACACACACACACACACACACACATACACACACAAACACACAGAGAAACTTTTCAGGTTGACTAGTTGCATTACTAATTCCCCCACAAACATCCTGCTGGGGAGTTTCATTATTCCCAAACGAACCATCGGAGCCTGACTCCCCTCCAAGTTACAGATAAAACACACACACACTGAAGTATTGCTCTCTCAAAACTATCCCGTCTCCCCTGGGCCGGACCACTCGCCTGCCTGCCTTCTGTCCGGCCCCAATCAATCACACACACACACACACACACACACACACACACACACACACGCCCCAGTGGAAACGTATGAAACATTCATCAAGCAGCATCTCTAACTAATGAACGAGAGTCAACAATGAATTATTGATAATATTCTAATGGTTTACCTTCCTCACTAATTACAGAAATGTAAATGGGAAACAAATTATTATCTTCTAATGACTCTGCAGAGTTTGAGCCCTGGGAACTAGAAGAGTTTCAGACTGACTGACATAGAAGACAGATAGAGGGAGAGAGAGGGGCAGAGAGAGGTAAGGAGAGGGAGAGAAAGATATAGAAAGAGAGGGAGAGAGAGAGAGAGAGAGAGAGGATGTAGTGTAGACCATTGAGCCTCAACCCTAAGTATAGAGGGTTGACATACTTGTCATACCTTTGAACTTAAAACGGAAAACTGTATACAGTACAACTCTTTCTGGCATTTACAAAATTCAACTAGAACTCACAGTCTTAAACGATCATCCATGTTTCTCAAATGTCAAATTTCAAAGAGTTTAACCTCTATAGGCTAGGGGGTGGTATTTTCACGTCCGGATGAAAAGCGTGCCCAAAGTAAACTGCCTGCTACTCACGCTCAGATGCTAGGATATGCATATTATCTGTAGATTTGGATAGAAAACACTCTGAAGTTTCTAAAACTGTTTGAATGATGTCTGTGAGTATAACAGAACTTATTTGGCAGGTGAACCCCGAGGACAAAGCATCCTGGAAAAAAACTTTTTGAGGTCGCTCTCTTTTCAATTAGTTTTCTATGGGGATCTAGATTTCTAAGGCACTTGCTTGCAGTTCCTACCGATTCCACTGCATGTCAACAGTCTTTATAAATTGGTTGATGTTTTTCCTTTGTGTAATGAAGAAGTAGGGCTGTTCAGAACGAGGGTCAAGTCTAGTGAACTGTTGTGGTTGGGGCGCGCGACCTGAAAGCTTGCTCCACTTTGTTTTTATCCGCTATTGAACGCAGTTTATCCCGACTTAAATTCTACCGATTATTTATGTAAAAAAATACCTAAAGTTGTATTAGGAAAGTTGTTTGAAATGTTTGGACAAAGATTACAGTTAACTTATTAGATATTTTGTAGTCATGTTGCGCGAGTTGGAACCAGTGTTTTTCTGGATCAAACGCGCCAAATAAATTGACATTTTGGATATATAACGACAAAATTAATCGAACAAAAGGACCATTTGTGATGTTTACGGGACATTTTGGAGTGCCAACAGAAGAAGCTCGTCAAAGGTAAGGCATGAATTATATCGTTATTTCTGAGTTTGGTGTCGCGCCTGGCGGGTTGAATTATGATCGTCTGTGTTTGTTTGGTGGGGTGCTGTCCTCAGATAATAGCATGGTTTGCTTTCGCTCTAAAGCCTTTTTGAAATCTGACACGTTGGCTGGATTAACAACAAATGATTAACAACAAATGTAGCTTTAATTTGGTGTATTGCATGTGTGATTTTATGAAAGTTTAATATTTACAGTAATTTAATTTGAATTTGGCGCTCTGCCATTTCACCGAATGTTGTCAAATCGATCCCGTTAACGGGATTTTAAGGTTAAGCTTAGGCATTATCTCCAAGTGTTTAAGATTAGCCATTAACTCTGAATGGTTAAGGTAAGGGTTAAGGTTTGGGAGAGGCTTCAAAACAAAAGTCGCAAAAACAACTTTCTATCACTGGATTTGCGACATGTAACTTTTTATACTGAAGGCAGATGCTTACACCCATCCACCATCCACACTGCCCTAATGAAGCTGAAACCGACTTGAACGTAAAAGCGTTCACTGTTACCCTTAGTGGCCAGACATGGATGGACGTCGAATACTGACTCGCACCATGGGTGACCTGGCCAACCAAAATGGATAAATCAAAATATTTTTACATACCTTTTCGTGATATGGTCTCACTCACACACACACACACACACACACACACACCACAGGAGGTTGGTGGCACCTTAATTGGGGAGGACGGGCTCATGGTAATGACTGGAGTGCAATCAGTGGAATGGTATCAAATTCCGGACATTATTATGAGCCGTCCACCCCTCAGCAGCCTCCACTGACACACACACAAACACACACACATACTCTCCCACACAAAATGCCCCTGTGCAAGTCCACACACAAAAACACTTCATCAAAGCAATGGTCAAGGTGGAGACATCTCCTACAACCTGTCTCCCCGAGTACTGGCTCCTGAGGGTTGCTTTATGCTCCAACTGAAGATTCATGTGTTTGTGTGTGTGTTTGAATTATCAGAAGCTCACCCTGCAGTCTGAAAGTGTTCAGGCTTATGTGCTTATTGACACCTCTCTCCTCCCTTTATCCTCCCCCTCTCCATCCATCCATCCATCCATCCATCCATCCATCCATCCATCCATCCATCCATCCATCCATCATCCACCTTTAATAGCCTGTTAGGAAAGCTGATGCCTTTCATTAGCACAGAAAAATTATATATGTGTATGTGCTTGCGAAGAGGACCCCCCCCCCCAAAAAAAAAAAGGCAATCAGCGATGCCAAAACCAGACAGCCACTTACCTCCAGACACTCAAACACAAACACACACAGACACACAGAAACACACACACAAGGGGGAAATTGAGACATTGTAGAGGGGATGGGACAAAACAGCCCATTATGGAGCTGAATAGAGAAGTGATTAGATGTCCTCTCTGCATTTACAACCTTCACACACACACATTCCTCCAGGGAGAATGTGTCTAACAGTAAGCAGAGTAACCAGCCATCCAATCTCCCTGTTTCATTCCCCCATTCATACTGTTTACCAACCAATCACACAGAACAAGATTACTACCTCTGTCCCCCCCCCCCCCCTCCACACACACACACACACACACACCAATCAGTATAGGGTAGACTAGAGACAAAGGCATGAGAAAAATCTATATTTCATCTAGGTTTGTTGTTTGGGTGGTTGTGTGCTTGTCATTAGACCTGACCCCTGTGGCTGGGCAACACCTAATCAAATCAAATTCTGTTGGTGACATACACGTGCTAAGCAGATGTTATTGTGGGTGTTGCAAAATACTTGTTTCTCTAGCTTCAACAGTGCAGTGATATCTAACAAGTAATATCTAACAATTTCACAAAAATACACACAATACACACAAACGTAAGTAAAGGAATGGAATTAATAATATATAAACATATGGACGAGCAATGTCACAGCGGCAAAGAATAAGATACAGTAGAATAGAATACAGTATACAGTTATGAGATGAGTCATGTAAAATATGTCAACATTATTAAAGTGACTAGTGTTCCAGTTGTTAAAGTCACATGGCTCCGCTGAGGTGTATTTCTCGCCACTCATACAGGGGTAATAAAGGCCTTTTAGTCCAGGCCTTTTCCATATTTTGTATTATCATTTTTATTGTGATTTATCACCCTCAGCACCTCTACTTCCCACAGCTATGAGAGGTTACCTTTAGAGACTTTTATGAGGAAACATAGAGACTACAGGGTTCAGAGTAGTTACTTATCACGTAATATAGTTTCTCAACTCTAGTCCTCCAGTACCACCAACAGTACACATTTTAGTTGACAAACACACCTGATTCAACTTATCAGCTAATCATCAAGCCCTCAATGAGTTGAATCAGGTGTGTTTGTCCAGGGTTACAACTAAAATATGTACTAAATGAAATGTCAACCTTTTGTTTGACTGTGTCGTCTTGAGTCTGCTGAAGACTCCTAGGATGAGCATTGCAGGAGAGAAAAGTGAGAGTGTGATAGAGTCAGCACAACCTGTCACTTCCAGCACAGGCACCTCGCCCCTAGCTGTGTCTTTATTAAACTCCTCACAACGCTCTATTCCCCTGGCACAGCCTACGGTGCTTTACTGCTTTAATATCACTGCAGGTTCCTCAAATACACCACTGATACAGATGACTCTAGTGTTTACATTACACCACTGATACAGATGACTCTAGTGTTTACATTACACCACTGATACAGATTACTCTAGTGTTTACATTACACCACTGATACAGATGACTCTAGTGTTTACATTACACCACTGATACAGATGACTCTAGCGTTTACATTACACCACTGACACAGAAAAACTCTTTGTCTAATGGGTAGACCATTGTGCAGGAGTCATTGTTATAATCAATGTCTAAAATGTGGTGGAATTGTATTCTCAGCACCAGCAGACAAAGTGGTGTCGAGTCCAATTCCAAGTCCACCTCTAGCCGGCAGCCCATAGGCAGCTGCGTACATATGAAAGGGTTTGAAAGGTGTATGCATTCCAGAGGGCAAGCTGGAGCTGTTACCATCCTTTCACATCTAGACGTGTTCCCAGGGGGCTGGGGGTCAGTTTGGGATTGGGGTACGATGATGACAGTCGGATAGAGAATGAGCTCCACCGTCTGGTAAAGAGTGTAACTGCATCTCTGCTCCGTATAACAAAGGCCCTCTGAAATACACTCAATAATACACTCAGTACCATTTCTATTACAAGCCTGCTGTCACAGGCTTCACAATCCCTGAATGAACAAGCCTAGGGGGAGGTGGGAAGGGAAAACCTCCTCTGCATTCACAGCAAAGAACAATGCTGTCACGTTTTATTTAAGAGGAAACCCCTGTACATGCAGTATATGGTTTAATGGCACCTTTCTCAGTGGAAAAGGTGCAGCGTGATCCTGTTGCTTTACAGAACTACATCCAGGAAGTTGTCAGCGGGAACTCAGCAACTCGGGTGAGCGAATCTCGACACAATCCTGGCGAGTCTCTCACTCACGCACTCACGTTCAATCGCCCCTGCTCTCTAACATCTGCCTGTAGTTAGGCTCCATACAGGATGGAGATCTTTTCAGGCACAAAGCACTGGTTTGATAAGGAGGTGGAAGGGAAGTAAGAGAAAGTGGATGAGACAGCAAAGTGGAGAGACAGACAGCCACACAGAGACAGAGACAGAGAATGCTGCCGACAGCTTCCTAAACTTATTGAACCTGCAATGACTAAACTGGAAGTCTATCACTGGAAGTGACTCATAGGAAGGATCGTATCAAGATGACAGAATACACATTAATAACATTAATTCAGCACTATAGGTGATAAATGTAAACATGCATAGATGATGTGGATGGACATTTACACTCCCCACCATCCCTGTGGTGTAAGGACAATGGAGTGCCAGTAGCCGTGACAGTAGTTGAAAAGGCTGGAAACAGCTCCGGCCTGTCGATGTCCGTATGGAGGGGTTGGCTGTAGCGAAGCTGAGGACATTGCACTGTGGTGTGAATGCATAAAAGCCTGATGAGGTGGCATGGGGACAGATGTGTGTGTCGGTTATAACTGTAATGGCGCCGGTTGCTATGTTCACTCAGTGAGAGAGGGCTGGTCAACGCCATCTTGATAAACAAACAAACAAACTCTCTCGCTCTCTCTCACACACACACGCACAAACAGTAAAACACATGTACACACTCTCACACACACTTTCCAAACCAGCCATCTGCGGATAGCCAACTGGCCAGCCAAACCATGGCAACTCAAGAGGAAAGCACACCTGTTTAGGAGAGGTGCTGGCTAGCAGAGTATAACACCTGTTTAGGAGAGGTGCTGGCTAGCGGAGTAGAACACCTGTTTAGGAGAGGTGCTGGCTAGCAGAGTAGAACACCTGTTTAGGAGAGGTGCTGGCTAGCAGAGTATAACACCTGTTTAGGTGAGGTGCTGGCTAGCAGAGTATAACACCTGTTTAGGAGAGGTGCTGGCTAGCAGAGTATAACACCTGTTTAGCAGAGGTGCTGGCTAGCGGAGTAGAACACCTGTTTAGGAGAGGTGCTGGCTAGCAGAGTAGAACACCTGTTTAGGAGAGGTGCTGACTAGCAGAGTAGAACACCTGTTTAGGAGAGGTGCTGGCTAGCAGAGTAGAACACCTGTTTAGGAGAGGTGCTGGCTAGCGGAGTATAACACCTGTTTAGGAGAGGTGCTGTCTAGCAGAGTAGAACACCTGTTTAGGAGAGGTGCTAGCTAGCAGAGTAAAACACCTGTTTAGGAGAGGTGCTGGCTAGCAGAGTAAAAAACCTGTTTAGGAGAGGTGCTGGCTAGCAGAGTAGAACACCTGTTTAGGAAAGGTGCTGGCTAGCGGAGTAGAACACCTGTTTAGGAGAGGTGCTGGCTAGCGGAGTAGAACACCTGTTAAGGAATGGTGCTGGCTAGCAGAGTAGAACACCTGTTTAGGAGAGGTGCTGGCTAGCAGAGTAGAACACCTGTTTAAACCTGTTTAAATTAAAGATCCAGGCAGCCTCTCGTTTTAACAATTAATTGACGATGTCACCCCCTCTTCTAGCGAGGGTGAGGTGTTCGATGCCGATACAACGTACGGACGAAGTCTTTAAAATATTTTAAGACCCTTGTTCACTTCGGTCTCAACATAGACTTTAATCATAAGCCATTCTTGTAATTATTTTGATTTTGCACTTTCTCCCTATTCCGTCTCCAATGTAACAGTTTTCCCTGGAGTGCGAAGGAGCCACGATAAATATGGCCTTGTAGTGAAGGACAGAGTAAAGGGACAGAGTGAAGGGACAGAGTGAAGGGACAGAGTAAAGGGACAGAGTGAAGGAACAGAGTGAAGGAACAGAGTGAAGGAACAGAGTGAAGGAACAGAGTGAAGGAACAGAGTGAAGGGACAGAGTGAAGGGACAGAGTGAAGGGACAGAGTGAAGGGACAGAGTAAAGGGACAGAGTAAAGGGACAGAGTAAAGGGACAGAGTAAAGGGACAGAGTAAAGGGACAGGGTAAAGGGACAGGGTAAAGGGACAGGGTAAAGGGACAGGGTAAAGGGACAGGGTGAGGGGACAGAGAACTCCAAAACTCAATCTCCATATAATTTCCTCCTTAAGGAGGAGAGAAGGATTGAAGAGGAGAGAAGGAGAGGAGAGTGAGGGAGGCCAGGGAGTGTGAGGGGGACCAGGGCTAAATAGGAGCAGTTCGCTCACGACTACCAAGAAAAATCTTGGAGAGGGGTGGAGAGAAGAGAGAAAGCTTGGAGAGGGGTAGAGAGAAGAGAGAACGCTTGGAGAGGGGTAGAGAGAAGAAGAGAGAGGAGAGAAAGCTTGGAGAGGGATGGAGAGAAGAAGAGGAGAGAAAGCTTGGAGAGGGGTGGAGAGAAGAAGAGAGAGGAGAGAAAGCTTGGAGAGTGGTAGAGGGAAGAAGAGAGAAGAGAGGAAGCTTGGAGAGGGATGGAGAGAAGAGAGAAAGCTTGGAGAGGGATGGAGAGAAGAGAGAAAGCTTGGAGAGGGGTAGAGAAGAAGACAGGTGAGAAAGCTTGGAGAGGGGTGGAGAGAAGAGGAGAGAAAGATTGGAGAGGGTTAGAGAGAAGAAGAGAGAAGAGAGAAAGCTTGGAGAGGGATGGAGAGAAGAGAGAAAGCTTGGAGAGGGGTAGAGAGAAGAAGAGAGAAATCTTGGAGAGGGGTGGAGAGAAGAGGAGAGAAAGCTTGGAGAGGGGTAGAGAGAAGAAGAGAGAAAGCTTGGAGAGGGGTGGAGAGAAGAGGCGAGAAAGCTTGGAGAGAAGAGGAGAGAAGAGAGGAGAGAGCTTGGAGAGGGGTAGAAAGAAGAGGAGAGAACTTGGAGAGGGGTAGAGAGAAGAAGAGAGAAAGCTTGGAGATGGGTGGAGAGAAGAAGAGAGAGGAGAGAAAGCTTGGAGAGTGGTAGAGGGGAGAAGAGAGGAAGCTTGGAGAGGGATGGAGAGAAGAGAGAAAGCTTGGAGAGGGGTGGAGAGAAGAAGAGAGAGGAGAGAAAGCTTGGAGAGAAGAGGAGAGAAAGATTGGAGAGGGGTAGAGAGAAGAAGAGAGAAAGCTTGGAGAGGGGTGGAGAGAAGAAGAGAGAGGAGATAAAGCTTGGAGAGTGGTAGAGGGAAGAAAAGAGAAGAGAGGAAGCTTGGAGAGGGATGGAGAGAAGAGAGAAAGCTTGGAGAGGGGTGGAGAGAAGAGGAGAGAAAGCTTGGAGAGGGGTAGAGAGAAGAAGAGAGAAAGCTTGGAGAGGGGTGGAGAGAAGAGGCGAGAAAGCTTGGAGAGAAGAGGAGAGAAGAGAGGAGAGAGCTTGGAGAGGGGTAGAAAGAAGAGGAGAGAACTTGGAGAGGGGTAGAGAGAAGAAGAGAGAAAGCTTGGAGATGGGTGGAGAGAAGAAGAGAGAGGAGAGAAAGCTTGGAGAGTGGTAGAGGGGAGAAGAGAGGAAGCTTGGAGAGGGATGGAGAGAAGAGAGAAAGCTTGGAGAGGGGTGGAGAGAAGAAGAGAGAGGAGAGAAAGCTTGGAGAGAAGAGGAGAGAAAGATTGGAGAGGGGTAGAGAGAAGAAGAGAGAAAGCTTGGAGAGGGGTGGAGAGAAGAAGAGAGAGGAGATAAAGCTTGGAGAGTGGTAGAGGGAAGAAAAGAGAAGAGAGGAAGCTTGGAGAGGGATGGAGAGAAGAGAGAAAGCTTGGAGAGGGGTGGAGAGAAGAGGAGAGAAAGCTTGGAGAGGGGTAGAGAGAAGAAGAGAGAAAGCTTGGAGAGAGGTGGAGAGAAGAGGCGAGAAAGCTTGTAGAGAAGAGGAGAGTAGAGAGGAGAGAGCTTGGAGAGGGGTAGAGAGAAGAGGAGAGAAAGCTTGGAGAGGGGTAGAGAGAAGAGGAGAGAAAGCTTGGAGAGGGGTAGAGAGAAGAAGAGAGAAAGCTTGGAGAGGGGTGGAGAGAAGAGGCGAGAAAGCTTGGAGAGGGTTAGAGAGAAGAGGAGAGAAGAGGAGAGAACGAGGTTACAGGCTAACACTAACATCTGCATATAAATGATATCCTGCTTGGCTCCACTAGTCTGCCGTACTCAGACTAGTAGCTAACTACTGATTTTGGTCTCAGTCAACATCAGCCTCACTGGCCTGGTTTAGTAAGAGTTAGTAGGGCTATTGTGGTGCTATAGTGTGAGTGTTTGAGGTGCTAATGATGATGATGATGATTCATTGAGGGACTTGTGATGTATGGGGCTAGCAGTTCCTATATTGACACCAATGGTCACAATTGTTGAGAGAAAAAGTTGTCTAGTCCTATGTTCCTTCATTTCCCTCCTCTGTAGTTTCTCGGCTCCCTCTCTCTCCATTTCTCACTCTCTCTCTGCTCCCTCTCTCTCAATTCTTCTGCTCCCTATCTCTCCCCCTGCTCCCTCTCTTTAAATCTCTCTGCTCTCTCTCCATCTCTCTCCTCCCTCTGTCGACATCTCTGCTCCCCCTCTCTCCTTATCTCTCTCTGCTCTCTCACTCCATCTCCCTACTCTCTCTTTCTCTGGACCCTGTCTCATCTGTATGCTGAGAGATAGCTAGCTACCCCCCCCCCCCCCCCTCTCCCTCTCTCCAGTAGTCCCGGCGGACAGGCTGTGACATTGGGTGTGAGGTCAGAGAGATGGGCAGCAGTGGTCTGTCTCTCAGCACTGTGAAATGGCTTTAGCTACAGTACAGCTCAGGGGACAGACACTGGCAGACAGAGAGAGACGCAGATCATTTTAATTTAACACACAAAGTCTTTCAGTCCAGGATTCTGGGTTAGCACACCAACAATGGATGAAGTTAATGCACTTAACACAGCTACCAGAGAAAAGTGCATGGTTCTGGTGTCGAAAGCATCAATGAATGGACATTTCAAACGGTTTATCAAATATGGCGACCACAAAATGCTGTTTGTTTGTCCGAACCTGAATTACTGAGAGACTAAGCTGGTCCAGTAGAACATGGTCATTCCACATTAGAAGAGGAGTTCAAACAAGGTACACCAAATAAATGATTTCCCACTGTTATTTCTGAGGTGTGTTTGAGGTGAACCGGAAGAGGCTCCATCATACTTTGTATATACTATCTGGACACTATTTCAGCCACACCTGTTGCTGACAGGTGTATAAAATCGAGCACACAGCCATCCAATCTCCATCGACAAACATTGGCAGTAGAACGACCTCACTGAAGAGCTCACTTTCAACGTGGCACCGTCATAGGATGCCACCTTTCCAACAAGTCAGTTCATCAAATTTCTGCCCTGATAGAGCTGCACCGGTCAACTGTAAGTGCTGTTAAGTGGAAACGTCTAGGAGCAAAAACAGCTCAGCCGCAAAGTGGTAGGCCACACAAGCTCACAAAACGGGACCGGCGAGTGTTGAAACGCGTAGCGCATAAAAAAAAAATGTCCTCGGTTGTAACACTCACTACAGAGTTCCAAACTGCCTCTGGAAGCAACATCAGCACAATAACTGTTAGTCGGGAGAGTCATGAAATGGGTTTCCATGGCCGAGCAGCCGCACACAAGCCTAAAATCACCATGCACAATGCCAAGCGTCGGCTGGTGGTGTAAAGCTTGCCACCATTGGACTCTGGAGCAGTGGAAACTCGTTCTTTGGGGTGATGAATCACGCTTCATATCCTGCAGTCCGACAGACAAATCTGGGTTTGGCAGATGCCAGGAGAAGGGTACCTGCCCCAATGCATAGGGCCAACCGTAAAATTAGGTGGAGGAATAATGGTCTGGGACTGTTTATCATAGTTTGGGTTATGCCCCTTAGTTCCAGTGAAGGGAAATCTTAACGCTACAGACAATTATGTGTTTCAAACTTTGTGACAACAGTTTGGGCAAGGCCCTTTCCTGTTTCAGCATGTCATTGCCCCCATGCACAAAGCCAGGTCCATACAAATATAGTTTGTAGAGATTGGTGTGGAAGAACTTGACTGGCCTGCACAGAGCCCTGACCTCAACCCCATCGAACACCTTTGGGATTAATTGGAATGTCGACTGTGAGCCAGGCGTAATCGCCCAACATCAGTGCCCGACCTCACTAATACTCCTGTGGCTGAATGGAAGCAAGTCCCCGCAGCAATGTTCCGACATCTAGTGGAA
The DNA here is from genome assembly GCF_057628025.1 of Oncorhynchus mykiss. Lineage (NCBI taxonomy): Eukaryota > Metazoa > Chordata > Actinopteri > Salmoniformes > Salmonidae > Oncorhynchus > Oncorhynchus mykiss. The sequence continues at coordinate 78,797,866 of NC_143029.1, forward strand.
AGCCTTCCCAGAAGAGTGGAGTTATAGCAACAAGAGGGGGACCAACTACATATTAATGCCCATGATTTTGGAATGAGATGTTTGACGAGCAGACTTTTGGTCATTTGGTGTAGCATTACTGTGGGACCAATGAGCTACATTTATCTCCAGTGTATAAGAAGAAGAGGGTCAATTTTGACTAAAATGCCAATGATCACTGAAAGCATCATCATCCCCAGTCCTCCCATCTCATATGGCATTATTACAACTATGCATTACAGTTAGAGGCAAAATGGGGATTCTTTAAAAGGTTAATCAGAAATGTGGTATTTTAAGTAACACAGTTATAAAAATGTCAAATTTGTCCGTGTTTATACATAAATGCTGTATCATGTCTAATAGGATGTCATGGTTCGGATCACTTTGGATTAGAACTGAAGTCTTTTCTACCAAATGCTATCACACACTGCCCTCATGTGGTGAGAGAGGGGATCTGTTAGTGGTTGTAGGTGTCACTATCAGGACCTGAAGGCTCATCTTTCACATGACCTGGCTGTGACAGGTGGACAATGTTTTGAGATCTGTCCCCTTCTGTTGCCATGGTGTCAGGTAACTGTCTCTAGGTGTGGTGTCAGCTCTCCTCCTCACCTGTCCTCCTCACCTTCCTTATATCGGCTACAGCATTCTAGGTCTACATAGACAAAAACAGTATATACACTGCTCAAAAAAATAAAGGGAACACTAAAATAACACATCCTAGATCTGAATGAATGAAATATTCTTATTAAATACTTTTTTCTTTACATAGTTGAATGTGCTGACAACAAAATCAAACAAAAAATATAAATGGAAATCAAATGTATCAACCCATGAAGGTCTGGATTTGGAGTCACACTCAAAATTAAAGTGGAAAACCACACTACAGGCTGATCCAACTTTGATGTAATGTCCTTAAAACAAGTCAAAATGAGGCTCAGTAGTGTGTGTGGCCTCCACGTGCCTGTATGACCTCCCTACAACGCCTGGGCATGCTCCTGATGAGATGGCGGATGGTCTCCTGAGGGATCTCCTCCCAGACCTGGACTAAAGCATCCGCCAACTCCTGGACAGTCTGTGGTGCAACGTGGCGTTGGTGGATGGAGCGAGACATGATGTCCCAGATGTGCTCAGTTGGATTCAGGTCTGGGAAACGGGCGGGCCAGTCCATAGCATCAATGCCTTCCTCTTGCAGGAACTGCTGACACACTCCAGCCACATGAGGTCTAGCATTGTCTTGCATTAGGAGGAACCCAGGGCCAACCGCACCAGCATATGGTCTCACAAGGGGTCTGAGGATCTCATCTCGGTACCTAATGGCTATCAGGCTACCTCTGGCGAGCACATGGAGGGCTGTGCGGCCCCCCAAAGAAATGCCACCCCACACCATGACTGACCCACCGCCAAACCGGCCATGCTGGAGGATGTTGCAGGCAGCAGAACATTCTCCACGGCGTCTCCAGACTCTGTCACGTCTGTCACGTGCTCAGTGTGAACCTGCTTTCATCTGTGAAGTGCACAGGGCGCCAGTGGCGAATTTGCCAATCTTGGTGTTCTCTGGCAAATGCCAAACGTCCTGCACGGTGTTGGGCTGTATGCACAACCCCCACCTGTGGACGTCGGGCCCTCATACCACCCTTGTGGAGTCTATTTCTGACCGTTTGAGCAGACACATGCACATTTGTGGCCTGCTGGAGGTCATTTTGAAGAGCTCTGGCAGTGCTCCTCCTGCTCCTCCTTGCACAGGCGGAGGTAGCGGTCCTGCTGCTGGGTTGTTGCCCTCCTACGGCCTCCTCCACATCTCCTGATGTACTGGCCTGGTAGCGCCTCCATGCTCTGGACACTACGCTGACAGACACAGCAAACCTTCTTGCCACAGCTCGCATTGACGTCCTATCCTGGATGAGCTGCACTACTGAGCCACTCGTGTGGGTTTTAGGCTCCGTCTCATGCTACCACTAGAGTGAAAGCACCGCCAGCATTCAAAAGTGACCAAAACATAGCCAGGAAGCATAGGAACTGAGAAGTGGTCTGTGATCACCACCTGCAGAACCACTCATTTATTGGGGGTGTCTTGCTAATTGCCTATAATTTCCACCTGTTGTCTATTCCATTTGCACAACAGCATGTGAAATGTATTGTCAATCAGTGTTGCTTCCTAAGTGGACAGTTTGATTTCACAGAAGTGTGATTGACTTGGAGTTACAATGTGTTGTTTAAGTGTTCCCTTTATTTTTTTGAGCAGTGTATTTAGCTTTGAGAGGTTCCTATTGTGCATCTCTATAGCTGTGTTTCCCAAATCGTGGAACTCAGCTAGGTTTGTCTTGTGTCACAGGTCTTGTCTTGAAGGTAACAATCAAGTACCTTACTGTGATAGCTTACAATTGAATTGTTAGATTTTTTTAAAACAAAAATGGCTTCATAGCAATTTCTCAATCAATCATTTGTCTAGTACTGAACTGTCGGGAGTTGTCTGAGTGGGACAGCTGTCATTTACCATACTGGTGATGTCACCAGGCAGGCCAGAGAAGGCAACAGCTCTTACACCTCTAAAACTGCATCATCATTATCAAATTTCACGGTATTACTCAAACCTCAGTGTGGAAATCTATAGTGAACAAAAATATAAACGCAACATGCGACAATTTTAAAGATTTTGCTGAGGTACAGTTCATATAAGGAAATCAGTCAGTTGAAAGAAATTCATAAGGCCCTAATCTATGGATTTCACATGACTGGGAACACAGATATGCATTACGTCGGATGAATGGCACGACAATGGACCTCAGGATCACGTGACGGTATCTCTGTGCATTCAAATTGACATTAATAAAATGCAATTGTGTTCGAAGCTTATGCCTGCCCATATCATAACCCTGGGGCGGCAGGTAGCCTAGTGGTTAGGGCTTTGGGCCAGTAATTGAAAGGTTGCTAGATCGAATCACTGAGCTGACAAGGTGAAAATCTGTCGTTCTGCCCCTGATCAAGACAGTTAACCCACTAGGACGTCATTGTAAATAAGAATTTGTTCTTACCTGACTTGCCTGGTTACATAAATAATTGCCCCACCATGGGGCACTCTATTCACAACGTTGACATAAGGAAACCATTTTGTTGTGTGACACATTTTAGAGTGGACTTTTACCTTCCCCATCACAAGGTTCACCTGTGTAATGATCATGATGTTTAATTAATCATCTTCTTGATATTCCACATCTGTCAAGGGGATGGATTACCTTGGCAAAGTAGAAATGCTCACTAACAAGGATGTAAACAAATTTGTGCACAACATTTAAGAGGAATAAGCTGTTTGTATATATGGAACATTTGTGGGATTTCAGCTCATGAAACATGGGCCCATACCTTTACATGTTGTATTTATATTTCTGTTCAGTGTATATAAAACCCATTAAAATCATGTTTTTGACTGCACTGGGCCTTAAAATGTTTGAGGCTCTGTTGCTATGCTCTGTGTGTGTGTGTTTACCAGGTACAATGATGCGCTGTTGTGCTGTCTGTGAGACATGTCTAACAGTTTATCGGTGTTGCTATGCGCTGTGTGTGTAATTCTGTGTTGCTAGGCGGTAGAGAGCTGGACAGCGAGACTCAGGACCTGGCTCTGCTCAGTGTGGTCTGGCTGTCCTCACAGGTAACACACACACACACACTTATAAACAAAATGACAATCCACTTCTAATTACATCACCAACTTATGTTGTAACTGTCTCTTGGTATTCTCTGTTCAGTGGAATGATCTCCTCAACTACCCCCTCTCCCTCCAGCGGTAATGCAGTCTCTGGTTGGATAAGATGAACTTGACTGTGAATGTGACTAAGAAGTTTAAGGAGTTCAACCATCCAGCCAGAGAGGGAGCATAAATACAGACCATACATGGAAGGTACAGTATACACTCCATTCTCTCCCCTTCTCATGAACACATACTTCCTAGTTAATTTATCTTAATTAACTTCACCCTCCTTTCCCTCCACCTCTTTCTCACCCAGGTGAGAGATTGCACACTCAGGGTGGGGTGATCACTGAGGCCCGTCTGAAGGAGTTAACCCCCTCTATGCCAGTAGTCTCAGTACAAGCTGTACCAAACAACAGACAATGCATAATATCTATGAGTTTCCTCTGTACAAGACCAAGCTGAGAGGAACCACTTATGGCTGGACCTTCCGCCTCAAGACCAGAGAGAGACCAGCTAAATTGGTACTGGCCGGGGTGGCACTGCTGGTCAGTGTGTAGAGGTAGGGGTTAGGGGTTAGGGGGTGAGGAGGGAGGGAGATCAGCAGAGAGACAAGCCAAGTTGGTACTAGCTGGGGTAGCAATGCTGCTCACTGTGTGAGTCAGCTGTCAGGGTAGGCAGGAGAAATTAGGTGAAGAAGGATGAGGGACCTGCTCCTCTCTTGGTTTAAGGGATTTTTGGAGGGGTTGGAACAGAGTGAGGTAGTTATTTCGTTAGTAGTTCGTGGGCTGTGTCTTTTCCTCATTATGTTGCTCAGTGTGAGAGAAGTTACTTTAGGTAAAAAGTGTTACTACATAATCTCTCAAACCAGGTTTGATGCTGCTTTTGAAGTACAGTATAAAGACATTTGTATGGTATTGTTTTAGCACCTGAAAGCTATAAGAAAAAAAAATGTTTTTCATATGACTTAAATGAAAATATCAGTATTTATCTGAATTTATTGAAAAACAATACAATTTATAAAGAGAAGGGAGCTGCAAAAGAGTTTTACACATTTGATCACAGTAAGGATCCATTTGATCACAGTAAGGATCCATTTGATCACAGTAAGGATCCATTTGATCACAGTAAGGATCCATTTGATCACAGTAAGGATCCATTTGATCACAGTAAGGATCCATTTGATCACAGTAAGGATCCATTTGATCACAGTAAGGATCCATTTGATCACAGTAAGGATCCATTTGATCACAGTAAGGATCCATTTGATCACAGTAAGGATCCATTTGATCACAGTAAGGATGCATTTGATCACAGTAAGGATGCATTTGATCACAGTAATGGATCCATTTGATCACAGTAAGGATCCATTTGATCACAGTAAGGATCCATTTGATCACAGTAAGGATCCATTTGATCACAGTAAGGATCCATTTGATCACAGTAAGGATCCATTTGATCACAGTAAGGATCCATTTGATCACAGTAAGGATCCATTTGATCACAGTAAGGATCCATTTGATCACAGTAAGGATCCATTTGATCACAGTAAGGATCCATTTGATCACAGTAAGGATCCATTTGATCACAGTAAGGATCCATTTGATCACAGTAAGGATCCATTTGATCACAGTAAGGATCCATTTGATCACAGTAAGGATCCATTTGATCACAGTAAGGATCCATTTGATCACAGTAAGGATCCATTTGATCACAGTAAGGATCCATTTGATCACAGTAAGGATCCATTTGATCACAGTAAGGATCCATTTGATCACAGTAAGGATCCATTTGATCACAGTAAGGATCCATTTGATCACAGTAATGGATCCATTTGATCACAGTAAGGATCCATTTGATCACAGTAATGGATCCATTTGATCACAGTAAGGATCCATTTGATCACAGTAAGGATCCATTTGATCACAGTAAGGATCCATTTGATCACAGTAAGGATCCATTTGATCACAGTAAGGATCCATTTGATCACAGTAATGGATCCATTTGATCACAGTAAGGATCCATTTGATCACAGTAAGGATCCATTTGATCACAGTAAGGATCCATTTGATCACAGTAAGAATCCATTTGATCACAGTAAGAATCCATTTGATCACAGTAAGGATCCATTTGATCACAGTAAGGATCCATTTGATCACAGTAAGGATCCATTTGATCACAGTAAGGATCCATTTGATCACAGTAAGGATCCATTTGATCACAGTAAGGATCCATTTGATCACAGTAAGGATCCATTTGATCACAGTAAGGATGCATTTGATCACAGTAATGGATCCATTTGATCACAGTAAGGATCCATTTGATCACAGTAAGGATCCATTTGATCACAGTAAGGATCCATTTGATCACAGTAAGGATCCATTTGATCACAGTAAGGATCCATTTGATCACAGTAAGGATCCATTAATTGAATTCAAAGTTTCGTTTTTGAACGAATGAACTGTATTAATGGTCTAAAAGCATAGAACATTGGATGGTACCCTGACTTGTCCTAGCCTCCACAAACTGCTCTCTGGTCTATGTAACACGTGTTAATATGGCACATCAGTTGCATACCACTTTAAAGGCTTCAATACACCAGAACAACATGACAGTTTTCAGGAGGAAATCCACACTGCTGACAATTCTTCACTATTATCCCCTAAAGTCCTCACAACAGGGGGTGGATAAATTTGGCTTCAATGAAAAAAATATATATATTGACGTAACAAAAACAAAATTGTGTGTGTGTGTACCTTCCCAGTATCCCTGTGTGTTTGTGTGTTCTCCTAGTCACTGTCGTGGTCAGACCAGCTCAGCTCCATCACGTTCATGTCTAACGCCGCAACGGTGGCGGCCATATTGATGTTGGTTCCCTGTCGCACGCTGCAAATCTTAGAAGAGTTCTGATTGGACGTTGTCCACATGCTCATCTGTACTCCCGACCTCACCCCCTGACCTCTGACCCCTAACTCACTCCTGACCTTATGACTTATGACCCCAGCCGTATCACCCCTGACCACTACCACCCCCAGGTCACCTATCTCCCCCATGTTCATGTCCATGTCACCTACCCCCTCTACCCCATCAATATCAGCTAAAGAGAGCATGTCCCCAAACAAACGCCCCCCACCCAGCTCCCTAAATATGGACTGTAGCCTCTCTCCCTCCATACTCCCTCCATTCACAATCCGCTCCTCCTTCATTCGCTCCCTCCATCCATCTTGTCTCCCACTCTCCCCCCAACCCCTCTCCTCCATCTCATTCTCCCCCTCTACCTTTCCAATCCCACCATGGAACCCCTTTAGCATGATCTGTAAACGCCCCCCGTCCCCTAGCGCCAGACACCCCCCAACTATACCTCCCCTCTCCTTCTCTCTCTCTCCCCAGGTTACCTCTAACCCTCCATCCACAGCTGCCTCCCCAAGACTGCTTGATAAGCCTCTAAGCATGGACTGGAACCACCCTATCCCCCTGTCCACCCCCCCCCCTCCATTCCCCTGTCCATCCCTCCCTCCATTCCCCTGTCCACCCCCCCCTCCATTCCCCTGTCCATCCCTCCCTCCATTCCCCTGTCCATCCCTCCCTCCATTCCCCTGTCCATCCCTCCCTCCATTCCCCTGTCCACCCCCCCCTCCATTCCCCTGTCCACCCCTCCCTCCATTCCCCTGTCCACCCCTCCCTCCATTCCCCTGTCCATCCCTCCCTCCATTCCCCTGTCCATCCCTCCCTCCATTCCCCTGTCCATCCCTCCCTCCATTCCCCTGTCCATCCCTCCCTCCATTCCCCTGTCCATCCCTCCCTCCATTCCCCTGTCCATCCCTCCCTCCATTCCCCTGTCCTTCTCTCCATTGCTGAGGGTTTGGATGAGGCAGGATATCTTGGCGCTGTTGGACTCCTGAGACTGAGAGTGGAAGAACGACTCCGAACCGATGCCTGATGCTATAGGGGAGAAGAACTGAAAGAGAGAAAGAAATATGGGGACGGGGGTTGATGGGCTTGATACTCTACAACATGACTCTTTCTAATATTTCATCTCAAATAAGGTTGTAAAACAAATAGAACACGTACATGAATGAAGCATTGTGGTCTTTGAAACCCGGCCAAACATGTAGGCTACTCACAGGTGTCACATTGGACCTCTCCATCAGTCTCTCCTCCCACAGTTTCAGTCTTTGCTCTCTCTCCTCCAGCTCCTTCTCTTTAGTGGCCAGGTCTCTCTCCAGCCTCCGCAACCTCTCCAACGTAGCATCTATCTCACACCTACAGAGAGGAGAGCTACTGTTATACTATGCCCATTGTCCATTCCCTTACATTGTCTAGAGCTCTCAATTCAAGTCAATTCAAAGGGCTTTATTGTCATGGGAAACATACAGTTGAAGTCAGAAGTTTACATACACTTAGGTTGGAGTCATTAAAACTTGTTTTTCAACCACTCCACACATTTCTTGTTAACAAACTATAGTTTTGGCAAGTCGGTTAGGACATCTACTTTGTGCATGACAAGTAATTTTTCCAACAATTGTTTACAGACAGATTATTTCACATAAAATTCACTGTATCACAATTCCAGTGGGTCAGAAGTTTACATACACTAAGTTGACTATGCCTTTAACAGCTTGTAACATTGCAGAAAATAATGTCATGGCTTTAGAAGCTTCTGATAGGCTAATTGACTTCCTTTGAGTCAATTGGAGGTGTAACTGTGGATGTATTTCAAGGCCTACCTTCAAACTCAGTGCTTCTTTGCTTGACAAGACGCCAGGAAAATAATTGTAGACCTCCACAAGTCTGGTTCCTCCTTGGGAGCAATTTCCAAAAGCCTGAACGTACCACGTTCATCTGTACAAACAATAGTACGCAAGTATAAACACCATGGGACCACGCAGCCGTCATACCGCTCAGGAAGGAGACACGTTCTGTCTCCTAGAGATGAACGTACTTTGGTGCGAAAGTGAGAATGAATCCCAGAACAACAGCAAATTACCTTGTGAAGATGCTGGAGGAAACAGGTATAAAAGTGTCTATATACACAGTAAAACAAGTCTTATATCAACCGCTCAGCAAGGAAGATGCCACTGCTCCAAAACCATCATAAAAAAGCCAGACTACTGTTTGCAACTGCACATGGGGACAAAGATGGTACTTTTTAAGAAATGTCCTCTGGTCTGATGAAACAAAAATAGAACTGTTCGGCCATAATGACCATCGTTATGAAAAAGGGGGAGGCTTGCAAGCCAAAGAACACCATCCCAACCGTGAAGCACGGAGGTGACAGCATCATGTTGACGGGGTGATTTGCTGCAGAAGTGACTTTTGCAATTCACAAAATAGATATAATCATGAGGGAGGAAAATTATGTGGATATATTAAAGCAACATCTCAAGACATCAGTAAGGAAGTTAAAGCTTGGTCGCAAATGGGTCTTCCAAATGGACAATGACCCCAAGCATACTCCCATAGTTGTAGAAAAATGGCTTAAGGACAGCAAAGTCAAGGTATTGGACTGGCCATCACAAAGCCCTGACCTCAATCAGGGCTGAATTTGAGGGCAGAACTGAAAAAGCGTGTGTGATCAAGGAGGCCTACAAACCTGACTCAGTTACACCAGCTCTGTCAGGAGGAATGGCCAAAATTCACCCAACTTATTGTGGGAAGATTGTGGAAGGCTACCCAAAACATTTGACCCAAGTTAAACGTTTTAAAGGCAATGCTACCAAATACTAATTGAGTGTATGTAAACTTCTGACCCACTGGGAATGTGATGAAAGAAATAAAAGCTGAAATAAATCACTCTCTCTGCTATTATTCTGACATTTCACATTCTTAAAATAAAGTGGTGATCCTAAGTGACCTAAAACAGGAACATTTTACTAGGATTAAATGTCATGAATTGTGATAAACTGAGTTTAAATGTATTTTGCTAAGGTGTATGTAAACTTCCGACTTCAACTGTATATTTACAGTGTTGTAACGACATGCAAATAGTTAGGGTACAAAAGGAAAAATAAATAAACATAAATATGGGTTGTATTTACAATGGTGTTTGTTCTTCACTGCTTGCCCTTTTCTTGTGACTACAGGTCAGAAATATTGCTGCTGTGATGGCACACTGTAGTATTTCACTCAATAGATATGGGAGTTGATCAAATTTGGGATTGTTTTTCAATTCTTTGAGGGTCTGTGTATTCTGAGGGAAATATGTACCTCTAATATGGTCATACATTGTGCAGAAGGTTAGGAAGTGCAGCTCAGTTTCCACCTCATTTTGTGGGCAGTGTGCACATAGCTTGTCTTCTCTTGAGAGCCAGGTCTGCCTACGGCGGCCTTTCTCAATAGCAAGGCTATGCTCACTGAGTCTGTACATAGTCAAAGCTTTCCTTAAGTTCGGGTCAGTCCCAGTGATCAGGTATGCTGCCAATGTGTACTCTCTGTTTGGGGCCAATTAGCATTCTAGTTTGCTCCGTTTTCTTGTGAATTCTTTCCAACGCGTCAAGTAATTATCTTTTTGTTTTCTCATGATTTGGTTGGGTCTAATTGTGATGATGTCCTGGAGCTCTGTGGATTCTGTTTGTGAACAGAGCTCCAGGAACAGATTGCTTAGGGGACCCTTCTCCAGGTTCATCTCTCTGTAGGTGATGGCTTTGTTATGGAAGGTTTGGGATTCGCTTCCTTTTAGCTTTTCGTGGCTATTGGCCTAATTCTGCTCTGCATGCATTATTTTGTGTTCTAGGTTGGACACAGAGCATATTTTTTGAAGAATTCTGCATGCAGTGTCTCAATTTGGTGTTTGTCACATTTTGTAAATTCATGGTTGGTGAGCGGACCACAGACCTCACAACCATAGAGGGCAATGGGTTCTATAACTGATTCAAGTACCTAATCAGTATGTCGAATTTGATGTTCCTTTTGATGGCATAGAATGTCCTTCTTGCCTTGTCTCTAAGATCGTTCACAGCTTTGTGGAAGTTATCTGTGGCGCTGATGTTTAGGCCGAGGTATATATAATTGTTTGTGTGCTCTAGGGCAACGGTATCTAGATGGAATTTGTATTTGTGGTCCTGGACCTTTTTTGGAACACCACTATTTTTGTCTTACTGAGATTTACTGTCAGGGCCCAGGTCTGACAGAATCTGTGCAGAAGATCTAGGTGCTGCTGTAGGCGCTCCTTGGTTGGTGACAGTAGCATGAGATCATCAGAAAACAGTAGACATTTGACTTCAGATTCTAGTAGGGTGAGGCCGGGTTCTGCAGACTGTTCTAGTGTCCTCGCCAATTTGTTGATATATGTAGATGTTGAAGAGGGTGGGACTTTATCCCTTTTTCCCCCCACGACCCTGTGGAAAGAAATGTGTGTGTTTTTTTGCCAATTTTAACCTCAGACTTGTTGTTTGTGTACATGGATTTTATAATGTTGTATGTTTTTCCTCCAACACCACTTTCCATCAATTTGTATAGCAGACCCTCATGCCAAATTGAATGAGAAGACTTTGCCTTTGTTTCGGTTTGTTTGTTTGTCAATTAAGGTGTGCAGGGTGAAAATGTGGTCTGTCGTACAATAATTTGGTAAAAAGCCAATTTGGCATCAGCAGCAGTACATTGTTTTCACTGAGGAAATGTACAAGTCTGCTGTTAATGATAATGCAGAGGATTTTCCCAAGGTTGCTGTTGACGCATATCCCACGGTAGTTATTGTGGTCAAATTTGTCTCAACTTTTGTGGATTGGGGTGATCAGTTCTTGGTTCAAAATATTGGGGAAGATGCCAGAGCTAAGGATGATGTTAAATAGTTTAAATATAGATCATTGGAATTTGTGGTCTGTATATTTGATCATTTCATTAAGGATACCATCAACACCACAGGCCTTTTTGGGTTGGAGGGTTTTTATTTTGTCCTGTAGCTCCTTCAAGGTAATTGGAGAATCCAGTGGGTTCTGGTAGTCTTTAATAGTTGATTGTAAGATTTGTATTTGATCATGTATATGTTTTTGCTCTTTATTCTTTGTCATAGAGCCAAAAAGATAGGAGAAGTGGCTTACCCATACATCTCCATTTTGGATAGATAATTATTCGTGTTGTTGTTTGTTTAGTGTTTTCCAATTTTCCCAGAAGTGGTTAGAGTCTATGGATTCTTAAATTACATTGAGCTGATTACTGACGCGCTGTTCCTTCTTTTCCCCGTATTGTATTTCTCTATTGTTTTGGTGATTCACCATAGTGAAGGCATAGACTCAGGTTGTCTGGATATCTATGTTTTTGGTTGGACAGGTTTCTCAATTTCTTTCTCAGGTTTTTGCATTTTTCATCAAACCATTTGTCATTGTTGTTAATTTTCTTTGGTTTTCTGTTTGAATTTTTTTGAATTGATAGGGAAGCTGAGATGTCAGATATATACTTTTCAGATTTTCTACTTCCAAATTTGTACCTTCACTATTACAGTAGTATGTTTTGTCCAGGAAGTTGTCTAAAGGTGATTGAATTTTTTGTTGCCTAATTGTTTTTCGGTAGGTTTCCACACTGCATTCTTTCCATCTATAGCATTTGTTTGTATTACTCAGTTCCTTTGGCTTTGTTGCCTCATGATTGAGTATTGCTCTGTTCAAGTAGACTGTGATTTTGCTGTGATCTGATAGGGGTGTCAGTGGGCTGACTGTGAGCGCTCAGAGACTCTGTGTTGATGTCAGTGATAAAGTAGTCTACAGTACTACTGCCAAGAGATGAGCTATAGGTGTACCTACCATAGGAGTCCCCTTTCAGCCTGACTTTAACTACAGTGCCTTGCCAAAGTATTTGGCCCCCTTGAACTTTGCGACCTTTTGCCACATTTCAGGCTTCAAACATAAAGATTGTGAAGAATCATGAAGTGGAACGACATTTATTGGATATTTCAAACTTTTTTAACAAATCAAAAACTGAAAAATTGGGCGTGCAAAATTATTCAGCCCCCTTAAGTTAATACTTTGTAGCGCCACCTTTTGCTGCGATTACAGCTGTAAGTCGTTTGGGGTATGTCTCTATCAGTTTTGCACATCGAGAGACTGAACATTTTTCCCATTCCTACTTGCAAAACAGCTCGAGCTCAGTGAGGTTGGATGGAGAGCATTTGTGAACAGCAGTTTTCAGTTCTTTCCACAGATTCTCGATTGGATTCAGGTCTGGACTTTGACAGGTCTGGACTTTGACATTCTAACACCTGGATATGTTTATTTTTGAACCATTCTATTGTAGATTTTGCTTTATGTTTTGGATCATTGTCTTGTTGGAAGACAAATCTCCGTCCCAGTCTCAGGTCTTTCGCAGACTCCATCAGGTTTTCTTCCAGAATGGTCCTGTATTTGGCTCCATCCATCTTCCCATCAATTTTAACCATCTTCCCTGTCCCTGCTGAAGAAAAGCAGGCCCAAACCATGATGCTGCCACCACCATGTTTGACAGTGGGGATGGTGTGTTCAGGGTGATGAGCTGTGTTGCTTTTACGCCAAACATAACGTTTTGCATTGTTGCCAAAAAGTTCAATTTTGGTTTCATCTGACCAGAGCACCTTCTTCCACATGTTTGGTGTGTCTCCCAGGTGGCTTGTGGCAAACAACACTTTTTTATGGATATCTTTAAGAAATGGCTTTCTTCTTGCCACTCTTCCATAAAGGCCAGATTTGTGCAATATACGACTGATTGTTGTCCTGTGGACAAAGTCTCCCATCTCAGCTGTAGATCTCTGCAGTTCATCCAGAGTGATCATGGGCCTCTTGGCTGCATCTCTGATCAGTCTTCTCCTTGTATGAGCTGAAAGTTTAGAAGGACGGCCAGGTCTTTGTAGATTTGCAGTGGTCTGATACTCCTTCCATTTCAATATTATCGCTTGCACAGTGCTCCTTGGGATGTTTAAAGCTTGGGAAATCTTTTTGTATCCAAATCCGGCTTTAAACTTCTTCACAACAGTATCTCGGACCTGCCTTGTGTGTTCCTTGTTCTTCATGATGCTCTCTGCGCTTTTAACGGACCTCTGAGACTATCACAGTGCAGGTGCATTGATACGGAGACTTGATTACACACAGGTGGATTGAATTTATCATCATTAGTCATTTAGGTCAACATTGGATCATTCAGAGATCCTCACTGAACTTCTGGAGAGAGTTTGCTGCACTGAAAGTAAAGGGGCTGAATAATTTTGCACGCCCAATTTTTCAGTTTTTGATTTGTTAAAAAAGTTTGAAATATCCAATAAATGTCGTTCCACTTCATGATTGTGTCCCACTTGTTGTTGATTCTTCACAAAAAATACAGTTTTATATCTTTATGTTTGAAGCCTGAAATGTGGCAAAAGTTTGCAAAGTTCAAGGGGGCCAAATACTTTCGCAAGGCACTGTATGTACATACCCAGCGTGCGACAGAGCTACAGGAGTTGTGACCCGTTTTTGTTGGTTATGTTGTCATAGTTGCGCCTAGGGGGGCATGTGGGAGAGAAAATGCTGTCACCTCCAGGCAGGTATTTGTCCCCCTGTGTGCTGAGGGTGTCAGGTTCTCGTCCGGTTCTGGCATTAGGTCGATATCTGTCTAGTGCTAGCGATTTATTCCACTATGGGGCAATGTTTTTTCTGTGATATGAAATGATATAATGGAACACACACACCTAAATATACAGACATCTGATGCACGGATATATCTCCCTGCCCCTCTCCCTAAACTCTTCCAACTCTCCCTCTCTTCAAACTTCTCCCTCAATTCAAACTTCTCCCTCAATTCAAACTTCTCCCTCAATTCAAACTTCTCCCTCAATTCAAACTTCTCCCTCTCTCCAAACCCCAATTGCAGTGCTCGCCTCCTAATCCGACTTCTCTCCGCCACTTAAAGCCCTCCTCACAACGTTTCCCCTCTGTAAACCTTCCTCCAATGACAACCCCCACTAGCTCTCCCTCCCACTGTCTCCAACTATTCTCCCCCTCTTCCTCTCCCTCCCTCCCCCCAACTCTCTCCCCCTCTCCCCCACTTTCCTCCTACCACTCTCCCCCCCATTATTTTCTCCTCCCCCCCACTCTTTTCTCCTCTCTCTCCCCCTCTCTCTCAATCTCTCTCCTTCCCCCTCTCTCTCTTCCCCACTCTCTCCTTCCCTTCCCATGTCTCACCTCCCTCTCCCCCCACTCTCTCCAACCCCTCTCTCACCCCCTCTCTCTCATCTCTCCCACCAGCTCTCCCTCCCACTCTCTCCCTCCTCTTCTCTCCCCCCACTCTCCCTCTCAACTCCACTCTCTCCCTTCCCATTTGTCTCCCCCACTCTCTCTCTCCCCTCTACCCCCACTCCCTACCGCCCCATCTCACTCTCTCTTCCCCCTTTCTCTTCCCCACCGAGCTGTCTGTCTAAACTATTGGCACACAGCTCAGACACCCATGCATACCCCACAAGACATGCCATAAATAAATGTGTGTAGTTCTGTCCTTGAGCTGTTCTTGTCTAATGATGTTCTGTATTATGTTTTATGTTTTGTGTGGACCCCAGGAAGAGTAGCTGTTGCTTTTGCAACAGCTAATGGGGATCCTAATAAAATTCCAAAATACCAAATGCCACAAAAGGTCTCTTCACAGTCCCCAAGTCCAGAACAGACGCACAGTACTACATGCTTACATCAGTTACTATCAAGTAACTGATGTAAGCAGTAAAAGTAGATTTTAAATTTGTTTTAAAAATATAAAAATACACCTTATAGAATAGCTGGGACTTTGAAGCAACACAAACATAGGCACAGACACATGCATACACACACGATAACATACGCACTATACACACACAGAGTTAGTACTACAGATATGTGGTAGTGGTGGAGTAGGGGCCTAAGTGCACAAAGTGTGTTGCGAAATCTGTGAATGTATTGTAATGTTTTAAAAATTTGATAAAATACCTCCCTTCCCATTTGTCTCCTCCACTCTCTCCCTTCCCCTGCTCTCTACCTCCCCCTCTCTCTCGCTCTCCCTCTCTCTCTCTCCCCCTCTCTCCCCCTAACTCTCCCTCCCCCTTTCCCTCCCCCACTATATCCCTTCTCCCCCAACTCTCTCCCTCTCTCTCCTCCACTCTCTCCCCCTTAATCTCTCCCTCCACTTCTCCCTCCACTTCTCTCTCCCCAACTCTCTCCCTCCTCCACCCTCTCCATCAGATCTTTCCACTCATTCTCTATTCTTCTCTCATAATTGATGATCTTGCCACACTCATGTCAAACACGAACAGAATCTGCCACCCTCTTCCTCCTCCTCCCTCTTGTCTCCTCTATTCTCTCTTCATCAGTGTTTTATTTTTCACCCTCTACATTTTGTTTCCTCTCTAAATAGTGTCCCCCTTCCCTCTTTTTCCCATACTTGACTTCTAGCTGCCCCCTATATGCTTCTTATGTGACCCCCCCCCCCCCCCCCCCGGTCTCTGGTGGAAACAGGCTAAATAGAGGAATCTCCTACATGGATAGTTTCCAGAGAGTCTTATTATAGACTAAAACCAATGAGCCAGCAGGGTTATGCATACAGCTTCTCCCCTGAGACACACACACACACACTGGGGCCTCTTGTTAGGTTGTAAGTATATACAGTGAGCCCTGCTCTCTGTCCTGTGTCTGGCTTCAAAAGATGTTTATTATTATTTATTTTTTCACCTTTATTTAACCAGGTAGGCCAGTTAATTAAGAACACGTTCTCATTTACAACTGCGACCTGGTCAAGATAATACAAAACAGGGCGAAACAAACAACAGCACAGAGTTACATGGAATAAACAAGCGTACAGTCAATAACACAATAGAAAAAATAAAGTCTATATACAGTGTGTGCAAATGGCGTGAGGAGGTAAGGCAATAAATAGGTCATAGTAGCAAAGTAATAACAATTTAGCAGATTAACACTGGAGTGATATATGAGCAGATGATGATGTGCAAGGAGTGAAACTGGTGTGCTTAAGAGCAGAAAAGTAAATAAAAACAATATGGGATGAGGTAGGTTGATTGGGTGGGCTATTTACAGATGAACTATGAACAGCTGCAGCGATCGGTTAGCTGCTCAGATATCTGATGTTTAAAGTTAGTGAGGGAAATCTCCAGCTTCAGCGATTTTTGCAATTCGTTCCAGTCAATGGCAACAGAGAACTGGAAGGAAAGGCGGGCCAAAGTAGGTGTTGGCTTTGGGGATGACCAGTGAGATATACCTGCTGGAGCGCGTGCTACGGGTGGGGGGAGTTATTATGACCAGTGAGCTGAGATAAGGCAGAGCTTTACCTAACAGACTTATAGATGACCTGGAGCCAGTGGGTCTGGCGATGAATATGTAGCGAGGGCCAGCCGACTAGAGCATACAGTTCGCAGTGGTGGGTGGTATAAGGGGCTCTGGTAACAAAACAGATGGCACTGTGATAGACTGCATCCAGTTTGCTGAGTAGAGTATTGGAAGCTATTTTGTAGATGACATCGCCGAAGTCGAGGATCGGTAGGATAGTCAGTTTTACTAGGGTAAGTTTGGCGGCATAAGTGAAAGAGGCTTTGTTGTGAAATAGAAAGCCAAATCTAGATTTGATTTTGGATTGGAGACGTTTGATATCTTTTTAGTGACAGGGGGCAGCATTCGTAAATTCGTATGAATGACGTGCTCAAAATAAACTGCATGTTACTCAGGCCCAGAAGCTAGGATATGCATATAGCATTGGATAGAAAGCACTTTGAAGCTCCTAAAGCTGTTAAAATTATGTCTGAGTATAACAGAACTGATATGGCAGGCAAAAACCAGAGGAAAATCCATCCAGGAAGTGGGATTTTTTTTATGTGAGTGGTTTTCCATTGAATGCCTATTGACTATGTAATTGGTTAGGGACCTGATTGCAGTTCCTAAGGCTTCCAATAGATGTCAATAGTCTTTAGACATGGTTTCAGGCTTGTTTTCTGAAAAACGACAAAGAAAAATACCTTTTGGTTAGGGGACGGGACTGGGGAAGCATGCAGTACTGGTTTGCGCGCATGACTGACTGTGGGTGCGCCCTTTGTTCTTTTTCCTTTCTATTGAATACGCTATTGTCCGGGTTGAAATATTATCGATTTTTTATATAACTGACACCCTGAGGATTAGTGATAAACATTGTTTGACATGTTTCAACGTACTTTACCGGTACTATTAGGATGTGTTCGTCTGCATGTTTTGACCGCCTTTCAGCCAGTGGATTACTGAACAAAACGCACCAACAAAACAGAGTTTTTGGGACATAAAGAAGGACTTTATCGAATAAAACAACCATTTATTGTGTTCCTGGGACCCTTGTGATTGCAACCAGATGAAGATCTTCCAAGGTAAGTGATTTGTTTTATTGCTATTTCTGACTTTCGTGACTCCTCTGCTTGGTTGGAAAATGTTTGTATGCTTTTGTGTGCAGGGCACTGTCCTCAGATAGCTAGCTATTTTTACTGTTTTGTCTGCTGAGAGAAATGTCCTTACATAAACGCATGTTATGCTTTCGCCGTAAAGGCTTTTGAAATCTGACAAAGCGGCTGGATTAACAAGAAATTAATCTTTTAACTGATGTATAACACTTGTATTTTCATGAATGTTTATTATTACTATTTCTGTCATTTGAATTTGGCGCTCTGCAATTTCACAGTATGTTGTCGAGGTGGGTCGCTAGCAGCATGCCTGCGCCAAACAGGATATGAGTCTGGAAGGAGAGTTTACAGTCTAGCCAGACACCTAGGTATTTGTAGTTGTCCAGGTATTCTAGGTCAGAACCGTCCAGAGTAGTGATGCTGGTCAGGCGGGCGGGTGCGGGCAGCGAATGGTTGAAAAGCATGCATTTGGTTAAACTAGCATTTAAGAGCAGTTGGAGGCCACGGAAGGAGTGTTGTATGGCATTGAAGCTTGTTTGGATGTTCGTTAACCTTTCTGATCTCCCCATCCCGGATCCGGGATCGTGAATACAGACTCAAGCTCATTACCATAACGCAACGTTAACTATTCATGAAAATCGCAAATGAAATGAAATAAATATGCTAGCTCTCAAGCTTAGCCTTTTGTTAACAACACTGTCATCTCAGATTTTCAAAATATGCTTCTCAACCATTGCAAAACAAACATTTGTGTAACAGTATTGATGGCTAACGTAGCATTTAGCATTAGCATTCAGCTGGCAACATTTACACAAAAAAACAGAAAAGCATTCAAAAAAATCATTTACCTTTGAAGAACTTCAGATGTTTTCAATGAGACTCTCAGATAGCAAATGTTCAGTTTTTCCTGAAAGATTATTTGTTTAGAACAAATCGCTCCGTTTTCTGCGTCACGTTTAGCTATGAAAAAACCCCTGTATCCAGGATTGTGTAAATCTATCAGCAAGCTCATTAGCATAACACAACGTTAACTATTTATGAAAATCGCAAATGAAATGAAATAAATATGCCATCTCTCAAGCTTAGCCTTTTGTAAACAACACTGTCATCTCAGATTTTCAAAATATGCTTCTCAACCATAGGAAAACAATCATTTGTGTAAAAGTAGCTAGCTAGCGTTAGCATTTCGCGTTAGCATTTAGCGTTAGCATTAGCGTTAGCATCCAGCACGCAACATTAACAAAAACATAAAAGCCTTCAAATAAAATCATTTACCTTTGAAGAACTTCTGATGTTTTCAATGAGGATACTCTCAGTTAGATAGCAGATGCTCAGTTTTTCCAAAAAGATTCCTTGTGTATTAGAAATAGCTCCGTTTTATACATCACATTTGGCTACCAAAAAAAATCCATAAATTCAGTCCTCAAAACGCAAACTTTTTTCCAAATTAACTCCATAATATCGACTGAAAACATGGCAAACGTTGTTTAGAATCAATCATCAAGGTGTTTTTCACATATCTCTTCATTGATACATCGTTCTTGGACACATGCTTTCTCCCCTGAATCAAATGGTAAAGTAGAAGCAGCTGGCAATTGCGCACCGAATTCGACGCAGGACACCAGGCGGACACTTGGAAAATGTAGTCTCTTATGGTCAATCTTCCAATGATATGCCTACAAATACGTCACAATGCTGCTAAGACCTTGGGCGAACGACAGAAAGTGTAGGCTCATTCGTTGCGCAATCACAGCCATATAAGGAGAGAATGGAAAACAGAGCTTCAGAAATTCTGCTAATTCCTGGGTGATGCATCATCTTGGTTTCGCCTGTAGAATGAGTTCTGGGGCACTTACAGACAAAATCTTTGCAGATTCTGAAACTTCAGAGTGTTTTCTTTCCAAAACTGTCAAGAATATGCATAGTCGAGCATCTTTTCGTGACAAAATATCGCGCTTAAAACGGGAACGTTTTTTATCCAAAAATGAAATAGCGCCCCTAGAGCTCTAACAGGTTAACACAGTGTCCAATGAAGGGGCAGAAGTATACAGAATGGTGTCGTCTTTGTAGAGGTGGATCAGAGAATCACCAGCAGCAAGAGCGACATCATTGATATATACAGAGAAAAGAGTCGGCCCGAGAATTGAACTCTGTGATACCCCCATAGAGACTGCCAGAGGTCCGGACAACAGGCCCTCCAATTTGACCCACTGAACTCTATCAGAGAAGTAGTTGGTGAACCAGGCGAGGCAGTCATTTGAGAAACCAAGGCTATTGAGTCTGCCGATAAGAATACGGTGATTGACAGAGTCGAAAGCCTTGGCCAGGTCGATAAAGACGGCTGCACAGTACTGTCTTTTATCGATGGCGGTTATGATATCGTTTAGGACCTTGAGGGTGGCTGAGGTGCACTCATGACAAGCTCGGAAACTGGATTGCACAGCGGAGAATGTACGGTGGGATTCTAAATGGTCGGTGATCTGTTTATTAACTTGACTTTAGAAAGGCAGAGCAGGATGGATAAAGGTCTATAACAGTTTGGGTCTAGAGTATCACCCCCTTTGAAGAGCGGGGATGACCGCGGCAGCTTTCCAATCTTTAGGGATCTCAGACGATACGAAAGAGGTTGAACAGACTGGTAATAGGGGTTGCAACAATGGCGGCGGATAATTTTAGAAAGAGAGGATCCAGATTGTCTAGCCCAGCTGATTTGTACGGGTCCATCTGGATTTGGGTGAAGGAGAAGCTGGGGAGGCTCGGGCAACTAGTAGAGTTTAAACAATCCAGTCTCTGCTTACTGTACCACACACACACATGCATGCACACTGCGTACCTCCACTGGTCCTTGTTGTGTAGGAATGAGTTACACTGGTCTTGTAGTCTGCTGTCATTAGACATGGTCTCCAGAATCCCCAACACCTGCTTAAACACTGGACGCTCCTAGAACCCCCCCCCCCCCCCCCCCCCCACACACACACACACAATATTAAGTCAACACTGCAACTGCAGCTTTTTTGATTTTTCAGCTAAGCCTAAAAAAATCTAGTGTGCACATGAAGAAAATACTATAGTTTACTGTGGTAGGAATACTATAGTATTCACTGTCATGTTTTTGCAGACTTTTCCTGTAATATTTACTGTAGCATTTACTGTAACATTTACTGTAGTGTTTACTGCAATATAAATTGTTAGGTTTACTGTAATATTTACTGTAGTGTTTTTGCAGACTTTACTGTAGTATTTACTGTAGTGTTTACTGCAATATTTACTGTAGTGTTTTTGCAGACTTTACTGTAGTGTTTACTGTAGTGTTTTGCGGGACATTACTGTAGTATTTACGCACATTAGGACTGTATCAATAGTTCACGCTTCTGTAACAGTTCATAGTATGCCAGACTTCAGAGCCCAGGTTACTAAGTTCAGTACCAGCTGCTGCATTGTCCAATCAGGCAATCAGAGTGGTAGCCCTGACCTTTGCCCTCTCACCTTTGGTTCAGCCTGCCAGCATCTCTTCATCAGGTCAGCAAATCTAGGCGGACAACTGGTGGGGATGGTCAGCCTCTGTAACAGACACACAGGAACCATATACAGTGGCTTGCGAAAGTATTCACCCCCCTTGGCATTTTTCCCATTTGTTTGCCTCACAACCTGGAATGAAAATAGACTTTAGGGGGGTTTGTATCATTTGATTTACACAACATGCCTACCACTTTCAAGATGAAAAAAAAAATAACCAGAAATAAGACAAAAAAAAACAGAAAACTTGAACGTGCATAACTATTCACCCCCCAAAGTCAATACATTGTACAGCCACCTTTTGCAGCAAATACAGCTGCAAGTGTCTTAGGGTTTGTCTCTATAAGCTTGGCAGGTCGAGCCACGGGGATTCTTGCCAATTCTTCAAGGCAAAACTGCTCCAGCTCCTTCAAGTTGAATGGGTTCCTCTGATGTACAGCAATTTTAAGTCATACCACAGATTCTCAATTGGATTGAGGTCTGGGCTTTGACAAAGCCATTCCAAGACATTTAAATGTTTCCCGTTAAACCACTCAAGTGTTGCTATAGCAGTATGCTTAGGGCCATTGTCCTGCTGGAAGGTGAACCTCCGTCCCAGTCTCAAAACTCTGGATGACCGAAACAGTTTTCCCTCAAGAATTTCCCTGTATTTAGCGCCATCCATCCTTCCATCAATTCTGACCAATTATCCAGTACCAGTGCCGATAAAAAACATTCCCACAGCATGATGCTGCCACCACCATGCTTCACTGTGGGATGTTTTTTATGTTGGGTGTTGGGTTTGCACCAGACATAGCATTTTCCTTGATGGCCAAAAAGCTACATTTTGTCTCATCTGACCAGAGTATCTTCTTCCATATGTTTGGGGAGTCTCCCACATGCCTTCTGGCGAACATCAAATGTGTTTGCTTATTTTTTAATGGTGCACCATGAGATGTTCAAAGTTTCTGATATTTTTTTATAACTCAATCATGATCTGTACTTCTCCACAACTTTGTCCCTGACCTGTTTGGAGAGCTCCTTGGTCTTCATGGCGCCGCTTGCTTGATGGTGCCCATTGCTTAATGGTGTTGCAGACTCTGGGGCCTTTCAGAACAGGTGTATACTGTATATACTGAGATCATGTGACACTTAGATTGCACAAAGGTGGATTTTATTGAACTAATTATGTAACTTCTGAAGGTAATTGGTTGCACCAGACCTTATTGAGGGGCTTCATAGGGGGTGAATACTTATGCACGCACCACTTTTCCCTTTTTTTGAATTTCACTTCACCAATTTGGACTATTTTGTGTATGTCCATTACATAAAATTATGAAGTAGGAAACCAAGGAAGTGTTACAATTAAAGAAAACCCAATGCTCAGGCTCCAGTTCAAAGCAACAACAGGCAATAGGATACATCCACTGTCAGGGGCAAGGGGATAATATGGAAACAGTTTTCTCTGGAGGGATTTAAAATGAAATAAATACATCTCTTTCTTTCACCACTATTGGACCCCATCTAAGAGCATACTGGGATACTCAGCAATTATGTTCTCAGATGTCTATACAGTGCAGCACAGTATTACTGGAATATAGACACAGTTTAAACCCCCTTTCACTCACACACACACACACACACACACACACACACACACACACACACACACACACACACACACACACACACGCATATAACCCCCTACACCAGTTTCCCAAACTCGGTTCTCGGGAACCCAAGGGGTGCACGTTTTGGTTTTTGCCCTAACACTACACAGCTGATTCAATTTATCAAAGCTTGATGATTAGTTGATTATTTGTATCAGCTGGGGTCCCGAGGACCGAGTTCGGGAAACTCTGGTGTAGGGGTTATATGCGTGTGTGTGTGTGTGGAAGGGGGTTTAAACTGAGGCCGGTACAGTGCCACTGACACGGCACGCTACCAAAGCCTGTGGGCTCTCCTTCACCGTGGCTAACGTGAGTAAAACATTTAAACGTGTTAACCCTCGCAAAGCTGTCAGCACAGACGGCAGAGCATGTGCAGACCAGCAGGCTGGTGTGTTTACGGACATATTCAATCAATCCCTATCCCAGTCTGGTGTACCCACATGCTTCAAGATGGCCATCATTGTTCCTGTTCCCAAGAAAGCTAAGGTAACTGAACTAAATGAATATCGCCCCGTAGCACTCACTTCTGTCATCATGAAGTGCTTTAAGAGACCAGTCAATGATTATATCACCTCCACCCTACTTGTCACCCTAGACCCACTCCAATTTGCTTACCGCCCCAATAGGTCCACAGACGACGCAATCACCATCACACTGCCCACTGCCCTATTCCATCTGGACAAGAGGAATATCTATGTAAGAATGGTGTTCATTGACTACAGCTCAACATTTAACACCAAAGTACCCTCCAAACTCGTCATTAAGCTGGAGGCCCTGGGTCTCAACCCCGTCCTGTGCAACTGAGTCCTGGACTTTCTGACGGCCACCCCCAGGTGGTTAGGGTAGGAAACAACATCTCCACCTTAACAGATTCTCAACACTGGTGCCCCACAAGGGTGCATTCTCAGCCCTCTCCTGTACTCCCTAGTCACCCATGACTGCATGGCCATCCACTCCTCCAACTCAATCATCAAGTTTGCAGACGACACTACAGTGGTAGGCTTGATTACCAACAACGACAAGACAACCTACAAGGAGGAGGTGAGGGCCCTCGGAGTGTTGTGTCAGGAAAAATAACCTCTCACTCAATGTCAGCAAAACAAATTAGATGATCGTGGACTTCAGGAAAGAGCAAAGGGAGCAGCCCCCCTATCCACATTGACGGGACAGTAGTGGAGGTGGAAAGTTTTAAGTTCCTTTTTGTACATATCACAGACAAACTGAAATGGTCCACGCACACAGACAGTGTGGTAAAGAAGGCGTAACAGCGCCTCTTCAACATCAGGAGGCTGAAAAAACACTCAAACTTTTACAGATGCACAATCGAGAGCATCCTGTCGGGCTATATCAACGCCTGGTACAGCAACTGCTCAGCCCAGAACTGCAAGGCTCTCCAGAGGGTGGTTCGGTCTGCACTACGCATCACCGGGGGCAAACTACCTGCCCTCCAGGACACCTACACCACCCGATGTCACAGGAATGCCAAAAAGATCAAGGACAACAATCACCCAAGCCACTGCCTTTTCACCCCGCTATCATCCAGAAGGAGAGGTCAGTACAGGTGCATCAAAGCAGGAACCGAGAGACTGAAAAACAGCTTCTATCTCAAGGCCATCAGACTGTTAAACAACCACCACTAACATTGAGTGGCTGCTGCCAACATACATAATCTCTTGCCACTTTAATACCTTCATTAAATCCATTTATTAAATGTATCACTAATCACTTAAATAACAGCACTTTAATAATGTCTACATATCCTACATTACTCTTCTCATATGTATTTACTGTATTCTATACCATCTACTGCATCTTGCCCATGCCGCACGGCCATCGCTCCTCCATATATTTATATGTACATATTCTTATTCATCCCTTTACACTTGTGTGTATAAGGTAGTTGTTGTGAATTTGTTAGATTACTTGTTAGATATTACTGCACTGTCGGAACTAGAAGCACAAGCATTTTGCTACACTCGCATTAACATCTGCTAACCATGTCTATGTGACAAATAAAATGTGATTTGATTTGAAACAAGTGTATGTTCCAGTAGTAGTGTGCTGCACTCTATAGAGATCTGAGAACACAATTCCTGAGTATCCCAGTATGCTCTTGGATGGGGTCCAATACACACACAGCAGAAGCCCCCTACACACACACACACAGTATAAACCCCCCTACACACACACACACACAGTATAAACCCCCCTACACACAGTATAAACCCACAGTATACATGCCTTACAAGAGCAGAGAGCTGAGGTCAGCTCTAGAAATACTCCTTACCCTCCTCACAGCAGAAAGCATGAGAGCATCACATTGTTACTCCTGCTCTGTGTGTGTAACTTGTTTAGTGTGTGCATGTGTTTTATGCAGTGGTTAAATTACATAAGTAAAAAATAAATGATGTCTGAGTGTTGGAGTGTGCCCCTGGCTATCTGTAAATGATGTCTGAGTGTTGGAGTGTACCCCTGGCTATCTGTAAATGATGTCTGAGTGTTAGAGTGTGCCCCTGGCTATCTGTAAATGATGTCTGAGTGTTGGAGTGTACCCCTGGCTATCTGTAAATGATGTCTGAGTGTTGGAGTGTACCCCTGGCTATCTGTAAATGATGTCTGAGTGTTGGAGTGTACCCCTGGCTATCTGTAAATGATGTCTGAGTGTTGGAGTGTGCCCCTGGCTATCTGTAAATGATGTCTGAGTGTTGGAGTGTACCCCTGGCTATCTGTAAATGATGCCTGAGTGTTGGAGTGTACCCCTGGCTATCTGTAAATGATGTCTCAGTGTTGGAGTGTACCCTTGGCTATCTGTAAATGATGTCTGAGTGTTGGATTATGCCCCTGGCTATCTGTAAATTATGTCTGAGTGTTGGAGTGTACCCCTGGCTATCTGTAAATGATGTCTGAGTGTTGGAGTGTACCCCTGGCTATCTGTAAATGATGTCTGAGTGTTGGAGTGTACCCCTGGCTATCTGTAAATGATGTCTGAGTGTTGGAGTGTACCCCTGGCTATCTGTAAATGATGCCTGAGTGTTGGAGTGTACCCCTGGCTATCTGTAAATGATTTATCAGTGTTGGAGTGTACCCCTGGCTATCTGTAAATGATGTCTGAGTGTTGGAGTGTACCCCTGGCTATCTGTAAATGATGTCTGAGTGTTGGAGTGTGCCCCTGGCTATATGTAAATGATGTCTGAGTGTTGGAGTGTGCCCCTGGCTATCTGTAAATGATGTCTGAGTGTTGGAGTGTACCCCTGGCTATCCGTAAATGAAAAACAAAAAAATGGTGCCGTCTGGTTTGTTTAATATAGGGAATTTGAAATGATTTATACTTTTTCTTTCAATACTCATTCATATTTAAGCAATTACATTTACTGAGTGACTTTCACTTTTACTTGAGTCATTTTCTATTAAGGTATCTTTACTTCTACTCAAGTATGACAATTGGGTACTTTTTCCAGCACTGGTTTTATGTTTATTCTATGTATGACGGTCTTGTATTTGCAAGTGAATCTGAGCCCCTTGAAGCTCTTAACTAATCGTAAATCAGAACAATGTGTCTTGGTGTACCTCTTGTTTCTCCACCACCAGCCAAGCCACCTGCAGCCCCTCAAAGCCTTTGAAGGGAACCTCCCGTGTCAGCATTTCCCATAGCACCTGGTAACACACACACACACGACCGCGTACACACACACACACACACAAGAGTGCACACACACACACACAAGAGCGCACACACACACACGAGTGCACACACACACACACGAGCGCACACACACACACGAGCGCACACACACACACACACATCAGTGCACACACACACACACACACGAACGCACACACACACACACACACACGAACGCACACACATGAGCGCACACACACATGAGCGCACACACACACACACACACACACACACACACGAGCGCACACAG